>NC_057794.1:141486568-141714882 GCF_018294505.1 Triticum aestivum | reverse complement strand
CGTCGTTCCTCTGCTGCTGCTGCCGCCGGCGACTCCGTCCCGTTCACCGCGTACACGGTTGACGGGAGAGCAGGCCTCCGAAACCACGCCTCTCCGGATCCTGTACGGGGAGAGGGGCGATTAGGTTTTTGGGTAGCGACTACGCGACTGCTCGCTTCTGTTCATCTACGTCCGCATCACCTTCATCATCACCATGTCGACCGACACCGACCGTGCCGCTGCTGAGAAAGCCGAGGCCGACAAGAAGGCCGCCGAGGATGCCGCGGCTGCTGTCACCGCCACCGCCACCGCGTGGCCGATTGGAGGGTATACATCGCTTATCCCTCTCGTGTTTCTTTCTGTTGTAGCAGTACTAGCGGTATGCGTAGATGTCTCTACTATATGCGTAGTACATGCTCTGTTAGATCATAATCAGTATGTTATCAATGCTGTCCATGTCATGCTCATGATTTATTCATGGATTAATTTAATCGGAAAACTGCCTATTTTCTCATCAATGGTCTCATTGGCACATTTGACCTTGTGCTCATGCCTCCTCAGGAGTTGTTTGGCTTCATCGCGTCCGCGCTAGCCAAGTTTGTTGCAGATGAAGGAGATAACAAAGTGTTGGACGGCAAGCAGAGGGAGCTGGGCTTCACGTTCTCTTTCCCCGTGAGGCAGTCGTCCATTGCGTCGGGCACCCTGATCAAGTGGACAAAGGCGTTTGCCATCGATGACGCGGTACGTATTCCATGCTTTGTGGAGATGCATTCAAGAAAATCCAGCTTTTAATCAGAGTTGTGCCATTTGCTTGACAAATATATCTGAAATTACCTTTGAAATTTTTTACAGATCGGCGAAGATGTAGTCGCGGAATTGCAGACGGCCATGGAGAAGCAAGGTGTCGACATGCGTGTGTCTGCATTGGTAGGTTCTCTTATCTTCTCTTCTGAACCGATGCGATTAGCGTTTGCATTTTTCTCAATCGCACTAACACGATCTTCTGTTGGTTACATATTTGACATTACTTGTTCATGGTTCAGATCAACGACACCGTAGGGACACTGGCTACGGGCAGCTATAACGATGAAGATGTTGTCATCGGCGTGATATTAGGCACCGGCTCAAATGCCGCATATGTAGAAAAGGCAGATGCCATACCCAAGTTGGAAGGAGAGTTACCAAAATCAGGAAATATGGTAAGGTTTATAGGCCTGTTCAATTCCAAATAACTAATGTGCACTGCACAAGATCACTTATCTAATTCATTCATGTCTTCTGACTGTACTTTTCTGTGTTTCAGGTTATAAATACCGAATGGGGCAACTTCTCTTCTTCATGCCTTCCGATCACAGAATATGATCAAGCATTAGACAAGGAGAGCCTAAATCCTAGAGAGCAGGCAAGCTTGTAGGACTTACACAATTGTCATTCATGTTAAACCTTAGCTTGCAATGCCCTAACATTCATTTCCTTTCCAGATCTTCGAAAAGTTAATATCCGGAATGTATCTTGGTGACATCGTGAGGCGGGTGCTTCTTAAAATCGCCTCGCGGTCTTCGATTTTTGGTCACATTAAACGCACCAACCTCGAAACTCGCTTCATTCTGAGGTATATTTGCATTGCTAACTGTGTTATATGTAGCGATCAGTAATGTTAGAGAACAGATAATCCATGGCATTATGTTTCTAGTTCATTGGTTTTGTGTAACATATGACTGGACGCGGCGCAGTGCTGACTGCTTCTCCTCTTCTCATGTGTGACATTCAGGACTCCTGATATTTCCGCGATGCACCATGATGAAACCCCTGATCTGAGGATTGTAGCTGAAAAACTGGCAGAAACCCTGAAGATCAAAGACACGTCCTTGGAGACTCGGAAGATGGTCGTCGAAATCTGCGACATCGTGACCAGCAGGTCTGCCCGGCTGGCTGCTGCCGGGATTGTGGGGATAATCAGGAAGATTGGTAGGGGCACCCCAGGCGACGAGAGGAGGACAGTCATCGCGATCGACGGCGGGCTGTTTGAGCATTACGCCAAGTTCCGGCAGTGCCTGGAGAGCACGCTGGTGGAGCTGCTTGGCGAGGAGGCGTCGGAGTTGGTGGCGGTCAAGCTCACAAAGGACGGTTCGGGCGTCGGAGCTGCCCTGATTGCTGCTGCTCACTCTCAGTACCTCAACTGATCAAGTTGGAGCTTTTCTCAGACAGTTATTTGACTCTAGTGTTCTTTGTACATTTCAAAGAAGCCTGATGTGCTTCTGTCAAACTAATGTTTAATCAAAATGGGTCCGCCTTATATGTTTGCTGTTGAAAGCTCCAGTGTCTGAAGTTTGCAACTGAACTACTGTGGTGTTCCATAGAAACCAATTTAGGACGTTTCCCACATATCCGGAAGGTTTTGTGAAAGTGGAACAGGGCTTTTCTTGTTCTCCGAACAACTGAAAACAGAGCTGATTACTAATTTCTGAATCTTGTGGAAGACCTTGTGTAGCCCAAAGAAATTAATGCTCAAGGCACTGCCAAAAACTCCAGATAACTCTTGAGTACTAGACAGGAGTGAAATAGATTTCTTTATTTTTTTATAGGATTTAGGTTTTTTATAAGGGGAGTACCCCGGCCTCTGCATCGTGAGAGAAACACGGTTTCACTGCCACTACAAAATATGCCCTCATCCTGTGTTATTTTCTTGTGAATAAATGGAAATATTATCAATGCTTTTGTTTCTCCCATATTTGGAGAACGTTGGCAATGTAAATTAACAGAATTAACAAAGAGGCAGACCATGTTTTCTTTCTTTTCAATGTATATTCGGACAAATACCGAATTCTTGGCAATGACTAACTAAATGGTAATACCTTTTAGACACAAACCAACATATCTTTGTTGGAGTTGGTAGAATAATCTAGGGTAAGAAGACATTCGTTTCTCAAATATTGCTTGAGTGTACACTACGGTCCTCGACTCTAAAACTATGCAAATAATCGCCAAATCTAAAAACTAGTAAAAAAATGCTCCTCAGACCCAACTTAAGAAACAGAGAGTCAAATTAAAATAATTAAAGCTTCTCTGAAGTTAAAAAAAATATCTTTCTCATGATTTTGAAATTGATAGACAGAACCTAAGGAAAAGATTCTTTTCTTTATCCCCAGAAAAAGCAAAATTCTTTGGAAATCTTGTTATTCTGAAGGAAAAAATCTCTTAGTTCCTTTGTCCTAACATTTTTTTTCTCGAGAAAACGCAAAAGACTTTTGCGTTTCATTGTATTGAAAAGAAGGGGTTTGGTACAATCCTCCTTTGTCCTAACATTTCTATAATAAATAAACAAAATGCATTTTCTAGATTTTTGGATGATGTGGACTGTGGAGGTGATCTAACCGACACATTCTCATAGGAGCCCATGGATAAGAAAAACACGTATTTACAAAAACAGGACCACATATATTACAGAGAGGAGCCTTTTTTACGCCGGAAGAAGAAAATGCAGGAATTTTTGTCATTGGATCTTATAATGTCCTACTTGATTAGATATAGAGACAAAAAGATCTCCCACAAAAGAAGATAGAGAGATGAAGAGATGGTACAAAAAAGATGTATTGGCACTTTCAAAGCAGTTATGTCCGCTAGCTTTTTGTGGCCATGGGAACCAGCTGGGACACCCTCAAACCCTCTTTTATTTTTTTAAAAAGGATCGGCACTTCTCGTATAAATGGAATGAAATTTCTCGAATTTCACACAGGAGATCATCCTCAACAAGGCCTTGTGGGCTGTTTTTTTGCTCCAAATATTTTATTTAATAAGAATATCATGTGAAATTTATTTGGTCCAATCCTATGATGTCTTTTTAAGCTGGGCTAACACATTTCCATTGCTTCCGTAATCAAAACACAAAGTACGTTATGAAACACAAGACATTTGATAAGGTTAACAGCGCACATTTGGTGCTTTTACCATTAAGACCAGGAGCTAGCAGTCCTAACGACTTCCGACCGATCAGCCTTGTTCACAGCCTAGCAAAAATTGTGTCTAAAGTGCTCGCAAGGAGATTAGCCTCTGTGCTCCCACATATAGTTGGTGAAAATTAAGGTGCATTTTTAAAAGGTCATTCGCTGCATGAGAATTTTAAATTGGTCCAAGAGTCAGCCAAGCTTTTGAAGGAAAGAAGATGCAAAAGCCTCATAATTAAACTGGACATTGCAAAGGCCTTCGACACGGTTGCGTGGCAGTTCCTTCTTGAGGTCTTAAAGAGGATTGGCTTTGGTCCTAAATGGTGTGCTTGGATTGCCATGCTACTAAGAACCGCCTCTACTAAAATCTTGCTGAATGGAATTCCCGGAGTTAGTTTTTGGCACGGTCGTGGCCTTAGGCAAGGAGATGCCCTTTCTCCCATGCTATTTACAATTGCCATGGATATGTTAAGCAAGTTATTTGACAAGGCAGAGGAATTTGGAGTCATTGAGAAATTCACTAACAACCATGCCATTCCTCAACGTTTGTCCGTATACGCGGACGATGTCATTCTCTTTCTTAAGGCTGCACATAATGAGGTAGAGGCAACTAGAGTACTTCTAAATATTTTTGGGAGTGCCTCAGGTCTGAGATGTAACATGAACAAAAGTTCAATAACTCCAATTTCCTGCGAGGATCAGCTGATTGCCGAGTTTGGTAACACCTTAAACTGTCAGATTGAACAACTTCCCATAAAGTATTTGGGTCTACCGCTTAGTCTGAAAAAATTGCGCAAAGAGGACTTTCAGTGCTTGATTGACAAGATCAGGAACAAATTAGGGACATGGCGAACCAGCTTTCTGTTTCAGAGTGGTCGTTTAATATTGGTTCAGGCCGTGCTTTCGGCTATACCAATTTTCCACCTCATGTCGTTGGATCCACCTCCGTGGGTGTTCAAGGCCATTGATAAAATTAGGAGAGCTTTTCTTTGGAAGGGTACTGAAGTTGTGAATGGTGGCTATTGTTTAGTGAGTTGGAAATATGTTTGTAGACCGAAGGAGTGTGGTAGCTTGGGCATACTAGACCTTGAGATTATGAATTCTGCTCTCAAGTTGTGTTGGGCGTGGAAGGCTCGTACTGCTCTGGATCGCTCTTGGAGCATCATGCTCAACCCCCTGGAGTATAACAATAGACAGCTTTTCAATGTTGCGGCTCGAGTGGTTTTGGGAAATGGGCAGTGATGCTACTTCTGGACGGATAGATGGATGGAGGGGGCCACTGTTGCAGATGCAATGATTGATGGAGCTTGGATTAAAGATATTAAGGGGCAGATTTCTATTCGTACCTTTCATCAGGTGTTAAACTTATGGGAGATTGTTACCAATATTCATCTTGATCCCTCAAATGAAGATAAGTGGACTTGGACTTGGGAAGCAAAGGGAGATTATTCAGCAAGGTCTGTTTATAATGCGCATTTTTGTGCTGCGGTAAAATGCAGCATGGCCAGTGGTGTCTGGAAGACTTGGGCGCCTCTGAAAATTAAACTTTTTCTATGGTTGGTCGTCAGAGGGCGTGTATGGACAAACGACCGTCTTGCCAAACGTGGTTTGCCTCACCAGGATGCTTGCTGCTACTGTCATAACACTCAAGAAACCGTTCATCATTTATTCATAGGTTGCTCGGTCGTGCAGATTATTTGGAATATGGTGCTTCAGTGGGCTGGTTTGAGTGAGATAGTGCCTCAAGGATTACCGTCTCTCCAGGATTGGTGGCACAATGCTAGACTCATTACTCAAGGAACTAAGAGGAAATCTCTGAACTCCTTAGTTCACTTGATCATCTGGAGCATATGGCGCGAGAGAAACAAAAGAGTCTTTGATAATCGCTTCACGCCTTTGCAAAATGTCGTTGATCAAATCAAAGCTGACGCTAGGTAGTGGGAGGTGGCAAGTTTTGGTCGTTTGATCCTTCATTAACTGCATGTTATTGTGTTCGGCCTGTAGGGGCTTTTTTGCGTGCTAGTTGTTTCTCGGTTGGGGGTGTAGTTCGTTTTTCTATTTTTTCTGAGTTGTTTTGAATTGGTCGTGTTGTTTATCCCCTTTTCTTTAATATAATACATGCAGCTCTCCTGCATGGTTCGAAAAAAAAAACACAAGACGGGAAAGAAGGGGAAGACTAGTTGGTGCATTAATAGGAGACCCGCTAAAGAGGCAAGCACTCGAACATCTTCTACAGAGCAAAAACCTATTATCACTCTAATAACCGAGTTTAATAGGGGTAAGATAAATAAAATCATTTGTGATAAGAGCGGGTCCATCCTACGATCTAAGGGTCCATTTGGTTTACATGGTTTTCAAATTAATCGAATAGAAAAAGTAAACGATTAGGGTGCCCTGCTCGCTCCAATACATAGAAATTTTTCATGAGGTCTCACCTAATGCTAAGAATCTTAAGGAATCATATGAATATAGACACAACCCTAAGGAATGTATTAGTACTACTATTCCTGTGAAATTAATGCTTAAACATATGGGGGAAATGACATGATGGAAATCTCGTAGGAATCCTCCAAAAATTCTCCAAAGCGAATGAGCCCTAAGGGTAGAAATAAGATTTTATCTAGGATCCAAATCCTCTTCTTTCCCTCCAATTTTCCTTTGTTACAAGTGTTGAGGGTCACAGTTCAACAACAAAGTGTTGAGATAGGAAAAGTAAATGATTAGGCCTCCTTTGGTTCATAGGATAGAAATGTTGTAGAAATAGGAAAATCATAGGAAGTGAGATGACATGCATCTCAATTCCTATAGAGATAGAGAAAGAGATGTCATTTGATGCATAGGAGAGAAAATTTTCCATTGAGTCTTAGCTAATGTTTTTTTCCTCCAAAATGTGAAGGATTGATTCCTATCCTATATAGGAATAGAAATCCATTCCTACAAACCAAAGGATCTCAAAGGAAATTTTTCTATGCAAATTCTATCCTATAAAAATCATATGACATTCCTACAAACCAAAGGAGGACTAAGGTGCCCAGCCTACTCCAATACATAGGGATTTTCCGTAAGGTCCCACGCTCACCCCTTTTTTTTGACGAAAATGCTATCAACGTTCATTAAAGGGTACGTAGAAGAAAAGGAATTCTAGGTTATACATGTTGATCCCAAGTGCAGTAGCCGAACACCAGGCACCAGAAAGGAAGCCCTACTAGGTTAATCTGACTCTGATGGTCTATGGATCGGGTTGAAGACCCTGGAGCGCATAGCCTAAAGCCAGAGCCCCATGTCGTTCCTAATCTGGAGCAGGACCTGCGCCGGCGTGCAGCTTGCGTTCCTTCCACGTGTTCCACTATACAAGTGAAAAGAATTCTTCCCGCAAAAAAAAAGTGAAAAGAATTCTGTAGGAGCCGCACAAAACGTTTTTTCTGCTATTAAGAGCAGGCCTGTTCCTGTATTATGGTCATTATGTTTGGAATGGAGATACAGAATCATATATGCATACAGTGTTATACTCAAATCCTGACCGTTTGTGATAAGCATATATAGAAAATGATGCTTGGGTTAGATCCTACACGTAAGAGTGTCAAACCCTTTAAAAAATAGACAATGCTTGTCGGATCCCTAATCTGCGGCTGCTCAACATCGCCTTGCGAACAAGAGGGCCATAGTTGCAGCGCACGATTGACGAGGAGCCTTGGCGAGAGTTTAGCATCAAAGATTCCAACGAAATCCTTGGCAGTCTTCCATGTCGTCATTAGATCCATCCAATAGACGAGCAATGGCCTCCTTCGTCAGGCTCCTTTCTTCAACTAGGGAATAATATAACGCATGAGTAATTGTCATGCTGTGAATGGTGGTCACTTATAAAACTCTAACTTCTCCTAATTTGATAGATGAGGCAAATCCTATGGCTCCGCTTCGAAAAAAAATTCATTCTCTGAGGATGAAAACTCTACTGTGTTCTAGATGGATTAGTGGCTTTCAAAAGGTCACAACTGCGAAGTGGTGCCACACCTTTTCGCCCATGTCCACGCGTGAGCCACTCGATTCTGCACAACCAGGGAAGGTGTGGGAGGTGGCTTGTCCCTAGTGGAGAGACGTTCGTCCAAACATCCACGTTGATGCATGTTGTGAGTTTTTTCACATGCTGGAGCGGACAAACATTATTCCGCTTCAATATGACTCTGTAATAAATGCTCTAGTATGGGCGTGGGAAGGTGACCGTTGCTTCTTTGCTCGGACGGTCTATTGGGCTTTTTTTGGTGGACGTGTGGCAGCAGCAGGAGTAGATAAAATTTTGCGCTCAGGTGCACCCATGACTTGCAAGATGTTCGCTTGGTTAGTCATGCAGGATAGGTGATGAATTTCCCCACAAAAAAAGGATAGGTGATGAACTGCCCCCCTCCCCAGTCTTGCCCACGATGATTTGCTGTAATGGTGGTCTTTCAAGATTTCATACTAGTCATGAGGACACTTTGGACATGATGAAACGATGTGGTCTTCAATAGGATCATTTCTCTACAAGTGTGGTGTTGCGGTGCACCTTTTTTTTAGAGAAAAGGCCAAGGCCCGACTTTATAGATAAAGCCACACGGCAGCGTCACGAATACCCAATGCTCACACGAACACAGAGCCACAGAGAAAGGTAAATAGACCCAAAGTAGTAGCGATACAGGCAGCTGTCAAACACGGCACGCAGGCCGGGAAGAGAAGAAGACCTAATCCCGCAAACTACAGCACCAAAATTATACACCATGATTCGTCCCGGAGATCTGAGAGGCTGAAGCCCGAATTTTGGCGATGAGCAGGTCCAGGGCGTCCCGATCTGGCTCCTTAGTCAATGATCTCCACTGCTGCAAAAATATACATGATTTGAAAAGAACATCAGCAGGCTTAGATGGGAAGGTAAGCTCAATAGTAAATTTGTTTCTAATGGTCCATAGTGCCCAACATAAGGTTCCCAAGCCAACCCAGAATACCCTCCTGGTGACCCCTACCAGAGATTTGGCTAGGGTTCTAATATCTCAGAAAGAGGAGGGATTCCAGGAGACCCGAAGCCAGGATCTGACGCAAGCCCAAACTAATTTGGCGAGAACACAGTTGAAAAAGATGTGATTAGAGTTTTCCAAAGCCCCACACAAGTTACAGAATTCCGAGCCCGGCCCATTGCGTTTTTTGATCTGATCAGCAGAAGGGAGGCGACCACGGAAGGCTTGCCAGAGGAAAATCTTAATCTTAGGAGGGACCTTAGATTTCCAAACGCAAGAGAATCTAGCCGAAGTAGTACCACCAATCAGTCTAGAGTACAGCGATTTGACCGAGAATATATCAGAGGCCGTAAGCGGCCAAACCACCGAGTCGGCCTCCTCCGAGAGCACAGGGAAGAGGGCAGAAAGACTTTGCCATTCTTCCAACTCTTCAGGAGACAAGGCCCGACGAAAAGCCAAGTCCCAATTATTAGCAGCCACCTCCGCGATGGAGATTTGCGGATTGGGGCAATAAGAGAACAAAACCGGAAAGCTAACAGCCAGGGGAGCATCCCCAGACCACCAATCTAACCAAAAACGAACAGCGGACCCATTACCCACACAAAACTTAACGTGCTCCAGAAAAATCGGCCGAACTTTAACAAGGGCTGACGGGGGCATCAAATGGAGTACCACATCTATGTTTCGTGTAAAGCAGCTTTGTTTCTATGCTCATGATAGGTCCTTGGAAAAACTCACATGGCTTTCCCACATTTTTTGAATATTTTTTTTAACACAGTACAACTATGGATGCTTATATACACACATAAACACTCGTCCGTATAAACGCACACACACCTTATCTACATGAGCATCTCCGAGATACAACGCCGCACAATATCTTGAGATTGATAAAGTCACCATACGCATCTCGTAGTCGATGGAAACATCTCCTCATTTCCTTAAAACATTAATAACATTTAAACTCTCCAACAGTTCCCTCATTTCCTTGTATTTCTTAAGCAACTTGGGCTTAGGGATGGCAATGGGTCGGGTTTGGGGCGGGTGAAGCTGGTCCAAATCCAATCCATGACCCATCTTCCTACCCTCTGCCTATCCACCAAATTATCCATGGGCACAACTTATGCCCATGCCCAAACCCGCTGGATACCCACATACCTATGGAGCTCCATGGGCATAGAAAAGTCAGCATGAAGCCTTCCCAAAGATCAAATTAGTTCATTGTCATTCACTCACAAATGACAACATAAGCTACATGCATAAGTAGGCAACAAGTAATACGATGAGTCCTTAAGTATGACATACCAGAGGTTGATTCTGCAGCATATAGCTTATGGCACCAGTTGCATATTGCCTGCCATTTCCCATTGATTCGCTCTTTCTACTATCACTGGCATATGGCCTCACATGTCATACGGGTATCCATTGGATATCCATGGAGCACAAACTATAACCGTGCCCAACCCGGCTGTTCGTGGGTATCCATATCCACAGACCCATGGGCAGAAATGCGCTCCATACCCTTGCCCAACCGGGTCGGGTATCCATGGGTATCCAGATCCATGGATAAAATTGTCATCCCTACTTATGTAACCTACTGTATTGCGCAAAAAGAAAGATGTAAGAGCAACTCCAACGCGGTGACCCATTTCGTCTGCGTGCGTCCGTTTGGGTCGGCGCGAACAGAAAGGTCGGCCCAACGCGCCGACCAAACAAACACGCGTCCGTTTTTCGTCCGCCTGTCGACCCATTCCCGACCCATTTTTTAGCCGGATTTGCGTCGGCGCGGACACGAGACATATGCGTGCACCCGCCTACTCCTCCCCCTGGCCCGCTGGCCGGTGGCACTGTGACCCCCTCGGTTTGACTGTACACTAATCATACACGCAAATGTGTACGATCAAGATCAAGGACTCACGGTAAGATATCATAACACAACTTTAGACACAAATTAAAATAATACAAGCTTTATATTACAAGCCAGGGGCCTCGAGGGCTCGAATACACAAGTCGGCGGAAGCAAAAATATCCGAGTACAGACATAAGCTAAACAAGGTGCCATAAGATGGTAGCACAAAAGTAGCAACGATCAAAAGGCAAGGCCTCCTGCCTGGGACCTCCTAACTACTCCTTGAAATCGAACTCCACGTAGAATCATCCTCGGGATCCTCTGGCTCCTGAACTCCATCATCTGGTCGCAACAACCGGGTATAGAAAGTGGAAAAAGGGGGAGCAAAGCAACCGTGAGTAATCATCCAAAGTACTCGCAAGCAAGGATCTACACTACACATGCATTGGTATCAATGAAATGGGTAGTATCTGTGGACTGAACTGTAGAATGCCAGAATAAGAGGGGGGTAGCTAGTCCTATTGAAGACTACGCTTCTGGCAGCCTACATCTTGAAGCATATAGAAGAGTGTAGCTGATAAGTTAACCAAGTATCACGTATAGCATATTCCTACCCGGCGATCCTCTCCTCATCGCCCTGTGAGAGAGCGATCGCCGGTTGTATCTCACACTTGAAAGGGTGTGTTTTATTAAGTATGCGGTTCTAGTTGTCATAAGTGAAGGAAATATGCCCTAGAGGCAATAATAAAGTTGTTATTTATATTTCCTTATATCATGATAAATGTTTATTATTCATGCTAGAACTGTATTAACCAGAAACTTAGTACATGTGTGAATACATAGACAAACAGAGTGTCACTAGTTTGCCTCTACTTGACTAGCTCGTTGAATCAATGATGGTTATGTTTCCTAACCATAGACATGAGTTGTCATTTGATTAACGGGATCACATCATTAGAGAATGATGTGATTGACTTGACCCATCCGTTAGCTTAGCACGATGATCATTTGGTTTGTTGCTATTGCTTTCTCCATAACTTATACATGTTCCTATGACTATGAGATCATACAACTCCCGAATACCGGAGGAACACTTTATGTTCAACCAAATGTCACAACGTAACTAGGTGATTATAAAGGTGCTCTACGGGTGTCTCCGATGGTGTTTGCTGAGTTGGCATAGACCGAGATTACGATTTTTCACTCTGATTGTCGGAGAGGTATCTCTGGGCCCTCTCGGTAATGTACATCACTATAAGCCTTGCAAGCAATGTAGCTAATGAGTTAGTTACGGGATGTAGCATTACGGAACGAGTAAAGAGACTTGCCGGTGATGAGATTGAACTAGGTATTGAGATACCCACGACCAAATCTCAGGCAAGTAACATACCGATGACAAAGGGAACAACGTATATCGTTATGCGGTTTGACCGATAAAGATCTTGGTAGAATATGTAGGAACCAATATGAGCATTCAGGTTCCGCTATTGGTTATTGACCGGAGACGTGTTTCGGTCATGTCTACATAGTTCTCGAACCCGTAGGGTCCGCACGCTTAACGTTCGGTGACGATCGTATTATGAGTTTATGTGTTTTGATGTACCGAAGGTAGTTCAGAGTCCCGGATATGATCACGGACATGACGAGGAGTCTCGAAATGGTCGAGACATAAATATTGATATATTGGACGGCTATATTTGGACACAGGAAGTGTTCCGGGTGATTTCGGAAAAAACTAGAGTGCCAGAGGGTTACCGGAACCCCCCCCCCCCAGGGAAAAGTTGGGCCTTCATGGGCCATAGGAAAGAGGGAAGGCAGCCCACAAGGGGCAGCTGCGCCCCCTCCCTATAGGGAGTCCGAATTGGACTAGGGAGGGGGCGCCCTCCTTTCCTTCTCCTCTTCCTCTCCCTTCCTTCCTTCCCCTTCTCCTCCTAGTAGGAATAGGAAAGGATGAATCCTACTCCTACTAGGAGGAGGATTCCTCCTCCCTTGGGGCGCCACTAGGGCCGGCCGGCCTCCCCCCTTGCTCCTTTATATACGGGGGCAGGGGGCACCCTAGGGCACACAAGTTGATTGTTTCCAGCCGTGTGCGGTGCCCCCTCCACCATAATCCACCTCGGTCATATCGTAGCGGTGCTTAGGCGAAGCCCTGTTCCGGTAGCATCATCATCACCATCATCACGCCGTCGTGCTGACAAAGCTCTCCCTCGACACTCTGCTGGATCGTGAGTTCATGGGACGTCACTGAGCCGAACGTGTGCAGATCGCGGAGGTGCCGCACTTTCGGTACTAGGATCGGTCGATCGTGAAGACGTACGACTAAATCAACCGCGTTGTCATAACGCTTCTGCTTACGGTCTAGGAGGGTACATAGGCAACACTCTCCCTTCTCATTGTTATGCATCACCATGATCTTCCGTGTCCGTAGGAATTTTTTTGAAATTACTGCGTTCCCCAATAGTGGCATCAGAGCCAGGTTTATGCGTAGATGTTATATGCACGAGTAGAACACAAAGGAGTTGTGGGCGTGGGTATATACATATTGCTTGCCGTCACTAGTTGATTCTTGATTTGACAGTATTGTTGGATGAAGCGGCCCAGACCGACATTACTCGTACGCTTACGCGAGACTGGTTCTACCGACGTGCTTCGCACACAGGTGGCTGGTGGGTATCAGTTTCTCCAATATTAGTTGAATCAGATTCAATGAACAAGGTTCTTTCTGAAGATCAAAAAGCAATCACTATACTGCGTTGTGGTTTTTGATGCGTAGGAAAGAACGGTTCTTGCTCAGCCCGTAGCAGCCACGTAAAACTTGCAACAACAAAGTAGAGGACGTATAACTTGTTTTTGCAGGGCATGTTGTGATGTGATATGGTCAAGACATGATGCTAAATTTTATTGTATGAGATGATCATGTTTTGTAACACAGTTATCGGCAACTAGCAGGAGCCATATGATTGTCGATTTATTGTATGAAATGCAATCGCCATGTAATTGCTTTACTTTATCACTAAGCGGTAGCGATAGTCGTGGAAGCAATAGTTGGCGAGACGACAACGATGCTTCGATGGAGATCAAGGTGTCAAGCCGGTGACGATGGTGATCATGACGATGCTTTGAAGATGGATATCAAAGGCATAAGATGATGATGGCCATATCATATCACTTATATTGATTGCATGTGATGCTTATCCTTTATGCATCTTATTTTGCTTAGTTCGACGGTAGCATTATAAGATGATCTCTCAGTAAATTTCAAGGTATAAGTGTTCTCCCTGAGTATGCACCGTTGCTACAGTTCGTCGTGCCGAGACACCACGTGATGATCGGGTGTGATAAGCTCTACGTTCACATACAACGGGTGCAAGCCAGTTTTGCACACGCAGAATACTCGGGTTAAACTTGACGAGCCTAGCATATGCAGATATGGCCTCGGAACACTGAGACCGAAAGGTCGAGCGTGAATCATATAGTAGATATGATCAACATAGTGATGTTCACCATTGAAAACTACTCCATCTCACGTGATGATCGGACATGGTTTAGTTGATATGGATCACGTGATCACTTAGATGATTAGAGAGATGTCTATCTAAGTGGGAGTTCTTAAGTAATTTGATTAATTGAACTTTAATTTATCATGAACTTAGTACCTGATAGTATTTTGCATGTCTATGTTGTTGTAGATAGATGGCCCGTGCTGTTGTTCCGTTGAATTTTAATGCGTTCCTAGAGAAAGCTAAGTTGAAAGATGATGGTAGCAACTACACGGACTGGGTCCGTAACTTGAGGATTATCCTCATTGCTGCACAGAAGAATTACGTCCTGGAAGCACCGCTAGGTGACAAACCCGCTGCAGGAGCAACGCCAGATGTTGTGAACACCTGGCAGAGCAAAGCTGATGACTACTTGATAGTTCAGTGTGCCATGCTTTACGGCTTAGAACCGAGACTTCAACGATGTTTTGAACGTCATGGAGCATATGAGATGTTCCAGGAGTTGAAGTTAATATTTCAAGCAAATGCCCGGATTGAGAGATATGAAGTCTCCAATAAGTTCTACAGCTGCAAGATGGAGGAGAATAGTTCTGTCAGTGAACATATACTCAGAATGTCTGGGTAACACAACCACTTGACTCAACTGGGAGTTAATCTTCCTGATGATAGTGCCATTGACAGAGTTCTTCAATCACTGCCACCAAGCTATAAGAGCTTCATGATGAACTATAATGTGCAAGGGATGGATAAGACGATTCCTGAGCTCTTCGCAATGTTAAAGGCTACGGAGGTAGAAACCAAAAAGGAGCATCAAGTATTGATGGTCAACAAGACAACCAGTTTCAAGAAAAAGGGTAAAGGGAAGAAGAGGAACTTCAAAAAGAACAGCAAGCCAGTTGCTGCTCAAGTGAAGAAACCCAAGTCTGGACCTAAGCCTGAGACTAAGTGCTTCTACTGCAAAGGAACTGGTCACTGGAAGCGGAACTGCCCCAAGTATTTGGCGGAGAAGAAGGATGGCAAAGTGAAAGGTATATTTGATATACATGTTATTGATGTGTACCTTACTAATGCTCGCAGTAGTGCCTGGGTATTTGATACTGGTTCAGTTGCTAACATTTGCAACTCGAAACAGGGGCTACGGATTAAGTGAAGATTGGCTAAGGACGAGGTGATGATGCGCGTGGGAAATGGTTCCAAAGTCGATGTGATCGCCGTCGGCACGCTACCTCTACATCTACCTTCGGGATTAGTTTTAGACCTAAATAATTGTTATTCGGTGCCAGCGTTGAGCATGAACATTATATCTGGATCTTGTCTGATGTGAGACGGTTATTCATTTAAATCAGAAAATAATGGTTGTTCTATTTATATGAGTAATATCCTTTATGGTCATGCACCCTTGATGAGTGGTCTATTTTTACTAAATCTTGATAGTAGTGATACACATGTTCATAGTATTGAAGCCAAAACATGCAAAGTTGATAATGATAGTGCAACTTATTTGTGGCACTGGCATTTAGGTCATATTGGTGTAAAGCGCATGAAGAAACTCCATTCTGATGGACTTCTGGAATCACTTGATTATGAATCACTTGGTACATGCAAACCATGCCTCATGGGCAAGATGACTAAAACTCCATTCTCCGGAACAAGGGAGCGAGAAATAGAGTTATTGGAAATCATACATACTGATGTATGTGGTCCAATGAGCATTGAAGCTCACGGCGGATATCATTATTTTCTCACCTTCACAGATGATTTGAGCAGATATGGGTATATCTACTTAATGAAACATAAGTCTGAAACATTTGAAAAGTTCAAAGAATTTCAGAGTGAAGTGGAAAATCATCGTAACAAGAAAATCAAGTTTCTACGATCTGATCGTGGAGGTGAATATTTGAGTTATGAGTTTGGACTTCATTTGAAACAATGCGGAATAGTTTCGCAACTCATGCCACCTGGAACACCAAAACGTAATGGTGTGTCCGAACATCGTAACCGGACTTTATTAGATATGGTGCGATCTATGATGTCTCTCACTGATTTACCGCTATCGTTTTGGGGTCATGCTTTAGAGACGGCTCCATTCACGTTAAATAGGGCACCATCTAAATCCGTTGAGATGACACCTTATGAACTGTGGTTTGGCAAGAAGCCCAAGTTGTCGTTTCTTAAAAGTTTGGGGTTGCGATGCTTATGTGAAAAAGCTTCAATTTGATAAGCACGAACCCAAATCGGAGAAATGTGTCTTCATAGGATACCCAAAGGAGACTGTTGGGTACACCTTCTATCACAGATCCGAATGCAAGATATTCATTGCTAAGAATGGATCCTTTCTAGAGAAGAAGTTTCTCTCGAAAGAAGTGAGTGGGAGGAAAGTAGAACTTGACGAGGTAATTGTACCTTCTCCCTTATTGGAAAGTAGTTCATCACTGAATTCAGTTCCAGGGATTCCTACACCAGTAAGTGAGGAAGCTAATGATAATGATCATGAAACTTCTGATCAAGTCACTGCCGAACCTCGTAGGTCAACCAGAGTAAGATCCGCACCAGAGTGGTATGGTAATCCTGTTCTAGAAGTCATGTTACTTGACCATGACAAACCTACGAACTATGAGGAAGTGATGATGATCCCAGATTCCGCAAAATGGCTTGAGGCCATGAAATCTGAGATGGGATCCATGTATGAGAACAAAGTATGGACTTTGGTTGACTTGCCCGATGATCGGCAGGCCATAGAGAATAAATGGATCTTCAAGAATAAGACTGACGCTGACGATAATATTACTGTCTACAAAGCTCGACTTGTTGCAAAAGGTTTTCGACAAGTTCAAGGAGTTGACTACGATGAGACCTTCTCACCCGTAGCGATGCTTAAGTCCGTCCAAATCATTTAGCAATTGCCACATTTTATGATTATGAAATTTGGCAAATGGGTGCCAAAACTGCATTCCTTAATGGATATCTTAAAGAAGAGTTGTATATGATGCAACCAGAAGGTTTTGTCGATCCAAAAGGTGCTAACAAAGTGTGCAAGCTCCAGCGATCCATTTATGGACTGGTGCAAGCCTCTCGGAGTTGGAATACGCTTTGATAGTGTGATCAAAGCATATGGTTTTATACAGACTTCTGGAGAAGCCTGTATTTACAAGAAAGTGAGTGGGAGCTCCGTAGCATTTCTGATATTATATGTAGATGACATATTATTGATCGGAAATGATACTGAATTTCTGAATAGCATAAAAGGATACTTGAATAAGAATTTTTCAATGAAAGACATCGGTAAAGCTGCTTATATATTGGGCATCAAGATCTATAGAGATAGATCAAGGTGCTTAATTGGACTTTCACAAAGCACATACCTTGATAAAGTTTTGAAGAAGTTCAAAATGGATCAGGCAAAGAAAGGGTTCTTGCCTGTATTACAAGGTGTGAAGTTGAGTCAGACTCAATGCCCGACCACTGCAGAAGATAGAGAGAAAATGAAAGGTGTTCCCTATGCTTCAGCCTTAGGCTCTATCATGTATGCAATGTTATGTACCAGACCTGATGTGTGCCCTGCTATCAGTTTAGCAGGGAGGTACCAAAGTAATCCAGGAGTGGATCACTGGATAGCGGTCAAGAATATCCTGAAATACCTGAAAAGGACTAAGGATATGCTTCTCGTATATGGAGGTGACAAAGAGCTCGGCGTAAACGGTTACGTCGATGCAAGCTTTGACACTGATCCGGATGACTCTAAGTCACAAACCGGATACATGTTTTTTTAAATGGTGGAGCTGTCAGTTGGTGCAGTTCCAAGCAGAGCGTCGTGGTGGGATCTACGTGTGAAGCGGAATACATAGCTGCTTCGGAAGCAGCAAATGAAGGAGTCTGGATGAAGGAGCTCATATCCGATCTAGGTGTCATACCTAGTGCATCGGGTCCAATGAAAATCTTTTGTGACAATACTGGTGCAATTTCCTTGGCAAAGGAATCCAGATTTCACAAGAGAATCAAGCACATCAAGAGATGCTTCAATTCCATCCATGGTCAAGTCAAGGAGGGAGACATAGAGATTTGCAAGATACATACGGATCTGAATGTTGCAGACCTGTTGACTAAGCCTCTCTCACGAGCAAAACATGATCAACACCAAGACTCCATGGGTGTTAGAATCATTACAATGTAATCTAGATTATTGACTCTAGTGCAAGTGGGAGACTGAAGGAAATATGCCCTAGAGACAATAATAAAGTTGTTATTTATATTTCCTTATATCATGACAAATGTTTATTATTATTATTCATGCTAGAATTGTATTAACCAGAAACTTAGTACATGTGTGAATACATAGACAAATAGAGTGTCACTAGTTTGCCTCTACTTGACTAGCTCGTTGAATCAATCATGGTTATGTTTCCTAACCATACACATGAGTTGTCATTTGATTAAAGGGATCACATCATTAGAGAATGATGTGATTGACTTGACCCATCCGTTAGCTTAGCACGATGATCATTTAGTTTGTTGCTATTGCTTTCTACAAAACTTATACATTTTCCTATGACTATGAGATCATGCAACTCCCGAATACCGGAGGAACACTTTGTGTGCTACTAAACGTCACAACATAACTGGGTGATTACAAAGGTGCTCTACGGGTGTCTCCAATGGTGCTTGTTGAGTTGGCATAGATCGAGATTAGGATTTGTCACTCCGATTGTCGGAGAGGTATCTCTGGGCCCTCTCGGTAATCTACATCACTACAAGCCTTGCAAGCAATGTAGCTAATGAGTTAGTTACAGGATGTAGCATTACGGAACAAGTAAAGAGACTTGTCGGTAACAAGATTGAACTAGGTATTGAGAGACCAACGATCAAATCTCGGGCAAGTAACATACCGATGACAAAGGGAACAACATATCGTTATGCGGTTTGACCGATAAAGATCTTCGTAGAATATGTAGGAACCAATATAAGCATCTAGGTTCCACTATTCGTTATTGACCGGAGACGTGTCTCGGTCATGTCTACCTAGTTCTCGAACACGTAGGGTCCGCACGCTTAACGTTCGGTGACGATCGTATTATGAGTTTATGTGTTTTGATGTACCGAAGGTAGTTCGGAGTCCCCGATATGATTACGGACATGACGGGGAGTCTCGAAATGGTCGAGACATAAAGATTGATATATTGGACGGCTATATTCGGACACCGGAAGTGTTCCGGGTGATTTCGGAGAAAACTGGAGTGCCGGAGGGTTACCGGACCCCCCCCCCCCTCGAGGAAAGTTGGGCCTTCATGGACCATAGGGAAGAGGGGAGGCAGCCCACAAGGGGAAGCCGTGCCCCCTCCCTATAGGGAGTCCGAATTGGACTAGGGAGGGGGGCGCCCCCCCCTTTCCTTCTCCTCTTCCTCTCCCTTCCTTCCTAACCCTTCTCCTCCTAGTAGGACTAGGAAAGGACGAATCCTACTCCTACTAGGAGGAGGATTCCTCCTCCCTTGGCGCGCCACTAGGGACGGATGGCCTCCCCCCTTGCTCCTTTATATACGGGGGCAAGGGGCACCCTTGGACACATAAGTTGATTGTTTCCAGCCGTCTACGGTGCCGCCCTCCACCATAATCCACCTCGGATCATATCGTAGCGGTGCTTAGGCTAAGCCCTATTCCGGTAGCATCATCATCACCTTCATCACGTCGTCGTGCTGATGAAGCTCTCCCTCGACACTCTGTTGGATCGCGTGTTCGTGGGACGTCACCGAGCCGAACGTGTGCAGATCACGGAGGTGTCATACTTTCGGTACTAGGATCGGTCGATCGCAAAGACGTATGACTACATCAACCACGTTGTCATAACGCTTCCGCTTACGGTCTACGAGGGTACGTAGACAACACTCTCACCTCTCGTTGCACCATGATCTTGCATGTGCGTAGGATTTTTTTTGAAATTACTGCGTTCCCCAACAATAAGGTCGAAGTACAACTCCGGGTCGTCCTTTTACCGTGGGACACAGCCATTCGAATAGATAAACTTTCCTGCAAGGGTGCACCACATTACCCAACACGCTCGATCCCTCTGGCCGGACATACTTTCCTGGGTCATGCCCGGCCTCGGAAGATCAACACGTCGCAGCCCTACCTAGGCACAACAGAGAGGTCAACACACTGGTGAAAGCACAAGTGCTCCCTGGGTGGTTTTGGTAATTAATGTCAACATATCTCCTGTTGGACTAATGTTTTTATCTAGAATATTTTGGACAAGTTCAACAGATGGAGTGGCATGGACAAGTAGATGTGGAACCCCTTCAAAATGCTAAGGACAAAAGATTGGCTCAAGCTCTAAAGCTCAAGACTCTACATTTTACTTTTGGTGATCCAAGATCACATTGAGTCCATAGGAAAAGCCAATACTATTAAAAGGGGATGAGATGTTGCTTAATGGCTTGCTTGCTCAAAGTGCTTAGTGATATGCTCCAAAAGCCCTCAAGCACTTTCTCATATCCACATATGTCCCAAACCAAAAGTCAAACTCGGCCCCACCGAAACAATCTATCCGGCGCCACCGAGTTCACTTGACATAGCCACTGCCAAAATCCCTAATCAGTTCACTCTCACCGATGGGATCTCAGTCTCACCGAGATGGGCTCACAAACTCTTTGTTACCTATTGCAATAATTTTGGTCCCACCAAGATATGCAATCGGTCCCACCGAGTTTGCTTGACCAACTCCCTGTTTTGCTTATTACCAAAATCGGTCCCACCGAGTTTATGTAATCGGTTAAACCAAGATGAGGTTTTACCCTAACCCTAGCACATCGGTCCCACTGAGTTGATCATATCGGTCCCACCGAAATGCCTAACGTTCACATTATGAACTAAGTCGGTCCGACCGAGTTTAACCATTCGGTCCCACCGAGTCTGGCAAATTGTGTGTAACGGTTAGATTTTGTGTGGAGGCTATATATACCCCTCCACCCACTCTTCATTCGTGGAGAGAGCCATCAGAACATTCCTACACTTCCAATACACATTTTCTGAGAGAGAACCACCTACACTTGTGTTGAGGTCAAGATATTCCATTCCAACCATATGAATATTGATCTCTAGCCTTCCCTAAGTTGCTTTCCACTCAAATCTTCTTTCCACCCAATCCAAATCCTGTGAGAGAGAGTTGAGTGTTGGGGAGACTATCATTTGAAGCACAAGAGCAAGGAGTTCATCATCAACACACCATTTGTTACTTCTTGGAGAGTGGTGTCTCCTAGATTGGCTTGGTGTCACTTGGGAGCCTCCGACAAGATTGTGGAGTTGAACCAAGGAGTTTGTAAGGGCAAGGAGATCGCCTACTTCGTGAAGATCTACCGCTAGTGAGGCAAGTCCTTCGTGGGCGATGGCCGTGATGGAATGGACAAGGTTGCTTCTTCGTGGACCCTTTGTGGGTGGAGCCCTCCGTGGACTCGCGCAACCGCTACCCTCCATGGGTTGAAGTCTCCATCAACGTGGATGTACGATAGCACCATCTATTGGAACCACACCAAAAATCTCTGTGTCTCCAATTGCGTTTGCACACTCCAATCCCATCCCTTTACATTCTCGCAACTTGCATGCTTTACTTTCCGCTGCTCATATACTCTTGTCATGCTTGCTTGAAATGTATTGTGAATGTTTAAATTTGTGCTAAATCTCTACCTTAACTTGAAGAAAATAAAAATTGCTACTTTTATTTGTTAAGAGTCTATTCACCCTCCCCCCCTAGACACCTCTTCTCGATCCTTTAAATTGGTATCAAAGCATTGGTCTCCATTGCTTTGGTTTAAACACCTTTGGAGGAAGATGGATGAGTCTACGTTGGGGAGTCTTAGATGTAGAGTGCCTATTCTTGATGGAGAATACTTTCATGAGTGGAAAAATGAGATGCTTGTGATTTTCAATGAATATCATTTGAACAAGTATATTACTAGCCCTTGTGCACCTCATGTTGATCCTTTGCATGCTACCCTTGATGAGTCTATTGACATGATTCACAACCTTAGAACTATTAATCTTATCACTAGTGGTTTGCCTAGAAACTTGATTGGATGTTTGCCTACTCTTGATTGTGCCTACACTATGTGGAGATTTCTTGAGGAACGATTTCCAAACTATTCCTTGAAAAACTTAGATGAGATCCTTCATAAGTCTATTGCCTTGACTAAGATTACTCCTAATGATACCAAGTATGGTGATTGTTTGTTTGAGCTTCATGACCTCATGCGTGCCAAAGGAGATGTTGGAATCATTAGCAATATCATTTCCGAAGTCATTAGAATCTATAGAGATGAACATTGTTATGGTCATACTTCTAATGAATCATCTTCTCTAGGAAATGATCAATTACCAGATAATGATGAACATGGATACTATGATGAGGATGATGATAGTGACTTTGATCTCAATGAGTGTATGAGACACTTTGGTCTTATGGCAAATCTTCGCAGCTACATGGCTGGAGGAAAGGAATGGGTCCTTGATAGTGGATGTAACGATCATATGACCAGAGACAAGGATATGTTTCGTGAGCTTGCTGAAAACGGCGGCCCTCGAAAGTACATCACTTTTGGTGATAACTCGAAGGGTAAGGTGGTTGGCCTTGGTAAGGTGGCCATCTCACATGATAGCTCCATACAAAATGTTATGCTCGTTGAATCTCTTGGCTACAATTTACTTTCCGTATCTAGACTTGCTGACTTTGGTTTCAATGTCCTATTTACTAAAGTAGATTGCCAAGTGTTTCGTAGAGATAATCATAAAATGGTCTTTATCGGTATACATAGAGGTGATCTATATATTGTTGATTTCACTAAAAAGGCTCAACCTAGAACTTGCTTAATTGCTAAATCCTCTAAAGGCTAGTTGTGGCATAGAAGGTTAGGCTTATGTGGGCATGCGAAATCTTGATAAGCTTATTAAAGGTGATCATATCCTTGGAGTAAAAGATGTTATATTTGACAAGGATAGACTTTGTAGTGCTTGTCAAGCAGGAAAACAAGTTGGAGGAAGCCACCCCGTGAAGAACATCATGACCACGAGAAAACCGCTTGATCTACTTCACATGGATCTCTTTGGTCCCAATGCCTACAAAAGTCTTGGTGGAAACTCATTTGGTCTAGTTATATTCGATGATTTATCAAGATTTACGTGGGTGTTCTTTTTTGATGATAAATCACAGGTTCAAAAGATCTTCAAGAACTTCGCTAGGAAAGCCCAAAATCAATTTGAAGTGAAGATCAAGAAGTTTTGCAATGACAATGGAACTGAGTTCAAGAACGCAAATGTGGATACCTTTCTTGACGAAGAAGGGATTTCACACGAGTTCTCGGCTACGTACACGCCTCAACAAAATGGAGTTGTTGAGAGGAAGAACCGAACTCTTATTGAGATGGCGAGAATGATGCTTGATGAGTACAAGACAACAAAACATTTTTGGGCGGAAGCGGTTGAGACGGCTTGTCATGCAACAAATCGCTTGTATCTTCACAAGCTACTCGGCAAGACGACATACGAGCTCCTCACCGGTAACAAACCCCAAGTTGGATACTTTCGAGTGTTTGGCTCAAAGTGTTACATTCTTGATAAGCATCGTCGTTCTAAATTTGCTCCTAAATATCATGAGGGTTTCCTACTCGGTTATGGCTCAAACTCTCACACTTACCGTGTCTACAACAATTTCACCTGAAAGGTTGAAGAGACAGTAGATGTGAAGTTTGATGAATCTAACGGATCGCAAGTAGAGTAATTGCCAATTGATGTAGGAGACAAAGACCCTTCGGAAGCAATCCAAGACTTGTCTATTGGCAAAATTCGTCCAACAGAGGTGAAGGAAAGTACCTCGTCCATCCAAGTGGAAGCTTCCACCTCATGTCAAGGTGAACCAAGAATTGACATGGAAGCATCCACAAGTGGGACACGCCAAGATGAAGAAAACGAGGAAGTACACCAAGATGAACCTCATCAACCTCCTTCTCCACCAAGACAAGAGAACGACAACGTCAACAATGAAGAAGGCCAAGAAGAAGGACAAGATGAATAAGAAGATGTTCCACCCCGAACCAAGCAAAAGCTCTCACGAGTTCGACCAAGAGTCTCAAGAGACCACCCCCTCGAGAAAATCTTCAATGATATTCAAACCAGGAGAATCACTCGCTCTAAAACTCGTTTGGCTAACTTTTGTGAACATTATTCATTCATCTCTAGCATTGAACCTATGAAGGTCAAACAAGCATTAGAAGATCCGGATTGGATAAATGCCATGCATGAAGAGCTACATAACTTTGAGAGAAACCAAGTGTGGACATTGGTCGAGAAGCCCGACAACAACCACAACATCATCGGTACCAAATGGGTGTTTCGCAACAAGCAAGACAAAGATGGACAAGTCGTTCACAACAAAGCACGTCTCGTCGCCCAAGGCTACACTCAAGTCGAAGGTATGGACTATGGTGAGACATATGCCCACGTTGCTAGACTTGAGTCCATCCGCATCTTACTTGCCTATGCTAATCACCATGATATCACCTTGTACCAAATGGAAATTAAAAGTTCCTTTCTAAATGGTGAAATTGAGGAGGAAGTTTATGTTAAACAACCTCCCAACTTTGTTAATCCTAAGAAACCCGATCATGTTTACAAACTTCACAAAGCTCTTTATGGTCTTAAACAAGCTCCTAGAGCGTGGTATAAATGCCTAACTAAGTTCCTTATTGAAAAAGGCTTTGAGATTGGAAAGATAGATTCTACTCTTTTCACTAAAAGGGTTAATGGTGAATTATTTTGTGCCAAATTTATGTTGATGATATAATATTTGGTTCGACTAACCCTCATTTTAGTGAAAATTTTGGGAAGCTAATGTCAAAGAAGTTTGAGATTACTATGATGAGTGAACTCAAGTTCTTTCTTGGTTTGCAAATCAAGCAAACTAAGGAAGGCACCTTTGTTTCTCAAACAAAGTACACCAAGGACTTATTAAAGAAGTTCAACATGCAAGAAATCAAAGGTATGAAAACCCCCATGCCTACTAGTGGACATCTTGACTTGACCAAGGATGGCAAATCGGTTGACCAAAAGGTTTACCGATCTATGATTGGTTCATTGTTATATCTATGTGCCTCCTGTCCCGATATTATGCTAAGTGTGTGCATGTGTGCACGATAACAAGCGGTCCCTAAAGAATGTCATCTTAAGGCTATGAAAAGGATAGTGAGATACTTAATACATACACCAAATTTTGGCATTTGGTATCCTAAGAGGTCTTCTTTTGATCTTGTTGACTACTCTGATTCGGACTATGCCGGAGACAAGGTTGATAGGAAGTCCACTTCGGGTACTTGTCAATTTCTTGGTAGATCTCTTGTGTCTTGGTCCTCCAAGAAACAAAACTCGGTATCCTTATCCACAGCCGAAGCGGAATACATTGCCGCCAGTTCATGTTGCGCTCAATTACTTTGGATGACCCAAACTCTTAAAGATTATGGGATCAATGTGAAACATGTTCCATTGTTGTGTGATAATGAAAGTGATATTAAGACTGCTCACAATCTCGTGCAACATTCTCGAACTAAGCATATTTAAGTTCTTCACCATTTCATTCAAGATCACGTTGCTAAAGGTGATATTGATCATAAGCATGTTTGTACCGATAAGCAAATGGAGGATATATTCACCAAACCGCTTGATGAGAAAGTATTTTGCCATTTGAGAGGTGAATTGAACATCATTGATGCTTCAAACTTGGAGTAGGAACTCCATGTGGATACATGCAAGGCATGAGCCTATGACTAATCCTTGACTTTTCTCTTATGATGATGATCATGTATCTTGGATATATCTGTACCCTTGCATGCTATCTAACCCTTGTAGGTACTTGGGTGAATCTAATTCTATGAGATTGCAACTCACTCACATCTTGAGCAACCTCTACATCACCAAGTCTCTACAACATGGTGGTTGAAGACAAGGAAGCATGAAACCTTTCAACATATCCTTTTGACAAGTTCTATATCAAATTTCATTTGGTATCAAATTTCATGATTGCCATGTTGGATACACAAGTGCTCCTCCTTGCAAAACTAACCCATGTAGGTAGATGAACTCCAATTAGAAGTGGTGCTCCCAATGAGCTACATCAACCCTTAGCATCCCACATAAGTTCAACTACATGATCAAGTACAACACCACCACCCAAGGTATGTAATTCCATCTTAGAGAAGCTTTATCCTAAGTCATGGGTCAAAGCAACTCAACAAGATGTGAATACATCAAAATGCTTAAACGAAAAAGGGTAACCCCATTTTGAGCTTAAACAATGAGTATGACCTATGATCAAGTGTTCTCACTTGACTCCTCAGTCAATATACTCTAACATAGGTGACTTTGTCGCCGCCCAATTCTAGATGAAGTTCTCTAGTGTTTCTGAGTTTTTGCCTTTGACCCTTGCATATTTGTTCTCCTTCCTTTAATCAAAAAAGAATTCATCTAGATTTTCTCTGTTTTGTTCTGCATTCCCTGCATCCAATTCATTGCAAATCTTTGTGAGATCTTATTTGCCTAGTGAGCTGAGATGACTATTGCTCTTTCTCTGTGTTGAACTCGGTCCCACCGATTTATCACTTTCGGTCAAACCGAACCAATTCGGTGCTACCGAAGTAAACAACTGGTGTTACCGATTTCAGTACTCAGAAGACAATTTGCCGCTTGCACCCTGCACTTTTGTTTCATCTCCACTCAATGATTCTTGTCCTCTACCAGCATCACATTCTATATGCTGCTTTGCTCTATGACTCAAGGACCAAACCTATTTTGACTCACACTCCAGAAGATCTCTTCATGGAAATTTATGTCAAAGGGGGAGAGAGAGCTCACATCAAAGCTTAATCATATCAAAAGGGGGAGAGAGAGGAATCACATCAAAGGCCCGAGATGCTTGGTGTTCAAGAGGGGAGAATTCACATGTCTTTAAGAGGGGAAAGACATGTTAGTTTGTGTTATGATTATTGTGTTTGTGATTTGATCTGTTTTGCTCTGATTTTGTTTCCCTACTTTCTCCCATTATCCAATAGAAGATTCAGGGGAGAAAGACTGCTAGGGAAGGAAGTATTTGAATTCATTACATACCTTTTACCTTTGGGAACATGTCTATATCCAATAGAGTACCCAGTACTTATACTCTACATGTCATCCCAGTCTTGGTACTCTTGTGGCTCTTTGGTTTGCTCTGTCGAGTAGTTGTACCTGTGTTATCTAACCTTGTTTACTCAGGTTCATCTCTTCCTAAGCCAGCTCAAGACCACAAGGTAAGTATATGCATCACACTCATGTGCATGAAGATTTCTTGCTAATGTACATATTGTTTGCAAGAAGGAATCATGAACATGAAGTTACACTTCACATATTCACATCATTTGCTCTGATGCATATAGCCAATATACATATAACACATTGCTTGCTCTGTCATGTTTATGCATTCACATGCTCTTACATTCCATATTGACATGGTTGCATACATGTAGGGGGAGCCTATGCATGTTACATGTACTTCCAAAGCTTTACTTGTTATTCTATATATCTTTATCTAAAGCTTTGATGTATGTTGTCATCAATTACCAAAAAGGGGGAGTTGAAAGCACAAGTGCTCCCTGGGTGGTGTTGGTAATTAATGTCAACATATCTCCTATTGGACTAATGTTTTTATCTAGAATATTTCGGACAAGTTCAACAGATGGAGTGGCATGGACAAGAAGATGTGGAACCCCTTCAAAATGCTAAGGACAAAAGATTGGCTCAAGCTTTAAAGCTCAAGACTCTGCATTTTACTTTTGGTGATCCAAGATCACATTGAGTCCATAGGAAAAGCCAATACTACTAAAAGGGGATGAGGTGTTGCTTAATGGCTTGCTTGCTCAAAGTGCTTAGTGATATGATCCAAAAGCCCTCAAACACTTTCTCATATCCACATATGTCCCAAACCAAAAGTCAAACTCGGCCCCACCGAAACACTCTATCCGGCGCCACCGAGTTCACTTGACATAGCCACTGCCAGAATCTCTAATCAGTTCGGTCTCACTAATGGGATCTCGGTCTCACCGAGATGGGCTTGCAAACTCTTTGTTACCTATTGCAATAATTTCGGTCCCACCAAGATATGCAATCGGTCCCACCGAGTTTGCTTGATCAACTCTCTATTTTGCTTATTACCAAAATCGGTCCCACTGACTTTATGTAATCGGTCAAACCGAGATGAGGTTTTACCCTAACCCTAGCACATCGGTCCCACCGAGTTGATCATATCGGTCCCACCGAAATGCCTAACGGTCACATTATGAACTAAGTCGGACCGATCGAGTTTTTTGATTTGGTCCCACCGAGTTTGGTGATTTGTGTGTAACGGTTAGATTTTGTGTGGAGGCTATATATACCCCTCCACCCACTCTTCATTTGTGGAGAGAGCCATCAGAACATGCCTACACTTCCAACATTCATTTTGTGAGAGAGAACCAGCTACTCATGTGTTGAGACCAAGATATTCCATTCCAACCATATGAATCTTGATCTCTAGCCTTATCCAAGTTGTTTTCCACTCAAATCTTCTTTCCACCAAATCCAAATCAGTGAGAGAGAGTTGAGTGTTGGGGAGGCTATCATTTGAAGCACAAGAGCAAGAATTTCATCATCAACACACCGTCTATTACCTTTTGGAGAGTGGTGTCTCCTAGATTGGTTAGGTGTCACTTGGGAGCTGGTGTCTACTACACAACCTTCTTCTTGTAGACGTTGTTGGGCCTCCAAGTGCAGAGGTTTGTAGGACAGTAGCACATTTCCCTCAAGTGGATGACCTAAGGTTTATCAATCCGTAGGAGGCGTAGGATGAAGGTGGTCTCTCTCAAGCAACCCTGCAACCAAATAACAAAGAGTCTCTTGTGTCCCCAACACACCCAATACAATGGTAAATTGTATAGGTGCACTAGTTCAGCGAAGAGATGGTGATACAAGTGGTATATGGATGGTAGATAAAGGTATTTGTAATCTGAAATTATAAAAACAGCAAGGTAACTAATGGTAAAAGTGAGCGTAAATGGTATTGCAATGCATGGAAATAAGGCTAGGGTTCATACTTTCGCTAGTGTAAGTTCCCTCAACAGTACTAACATAATTGGATCATAAAACTATCCCTCAACATGCAACAAAGAGTCACTCCAAAGTCACTAATAGCAAAGAACGAACAAAGAGATTATGGTAGGGTACGAAACCACCTCAAAGTTATTCTTTCCAATCAATCCATTGGGCTATTCCTATAAGTCTCACAAACAGCCCTAGAGTTCGTACTAGAATAACACCTTAAGATACAAATCAACCAAAACCCTAATGTCACCTAGATACTCCAATGTCACCTCAAGTATCCGTGGGTATGATTATACGATATGCATCACACAATCTCAGATTCATCTATTCAACCAACACATAGAACCTCAAAGAGTGCCCCAAAGTTTCTACCGGAGAATCACGACGAAAACGTGTGCCAACCCCTATGCATAGGTTCCCAATGTCACAAAACCCGCAAGTTGGTCACCAAAACATACATCAAGTGGCACGTGGTACCCCATTGTCACCACAGATATCCACGGCAAGACATACATCAAGTGTTCTAAAGTCTTTAAAGACTCAATCCGATAAGATTACTTCAAGGGGAAAACTCAATTCATTACAAGAGAGAAGAGGGGGGGGGGGCGAGAAACATCATAGGATCCAAATATAATAGCAAAGCTCGTGATACATCAAGATCGTATCATCTCAAGAACACGAGAGAGAGAGAGAGAGATCAAACACATAGCTACTGGTACATACCCTCAGCCCCGAGGGAGAACTACTCCCTCCTCGTCATGGAGAGCACCGGGATGATGAAGATGGTCACCGGAGAGGGATTGCCCCCTCCCGCAGGGTGCCAGAACGGGTCTAGATTGGTTTTTGGTGGCTATGGAGGCTTCTGGCGGCGGAACTCCCGATCTAATGTGCGTTCTGGAAGTTTTAGGTCACATAGGTATATATGGGTGCAGGAGGTACGTCAGGGGAGCCACGGGGGCCCCACGAGGCAGGGGGCGCGCCCTAGGGGGGGCGCCCCCCACCCTTGTGGGCAGCTCCCATATCTTCTGACATGGGGGTCCAAGTCCATCAGGTGTGTTTCCTTCCAAAAATAACTTCTCCAGTTGATTTCGTTCCATTTTGACTCCGTCTGATATTCCTTTTCTTCAAAACACTGAAATAGGCATAAAACAGCAAATCTGGGCTGGGCCTCCAGTTAATAGGTTAGTCCCAGAAGTAATATAAAAGTGGATAATAAAGCCCAGTATTGCCCAAAACAGTAGATAATATAGCATGGAGCAATCAAAAATTATAGATACGTGGGAGACGTATCAAGCATCCCCAAGCTTAATTCCTGCTCGTCCTCGAGTAGGTAAATGATAAAAAGATAATTTTTGATGTGGAATGCTAGTTGGCATAATTTCAATATAATTCTTCTTACTTGTGATATGAATATTCAGATCCATAAGATTCAAAGACAAAAGTTCATATTGACATAGAAATAATAATACTTCAAGCACACTAACAAAGCAATCATGTCTTCTCAAAATAACATGGCCAAAGAAAGTTATCCCTACAAAATCATATAGTCTGGCTATGCTCCATCTTCACCACACAAAATATTTAAATCATGCAAAACCCCGATGAGAAGCCAAGCAATTGTTTCATACTTTCGATGTTCTCAAACTTTTTCAATCTTCACGCAATACATGAGTGTGAGCCATGGACATAGCACTATAGGTGGAATAGAATGGTGGTTGTGGAGAAGACAAAAAGGAGAAGATAGTCTCACACCAACTATGCATATCAACGGGTTATGGAGATGCCTATTGATAGATATCAATGTGAGTGAGTAGGGATTGCCATGCAACGGATGCACTAGAGCTATAAGTTTATGAAAGCTCAACAAAAGAAACTAGTGGGTGTGCATCCAACTCGCTTGCTCACGAAGACCTAGCGCATTTTGAGGGAGCCCATCATTGGAATATACAAGCCAAGTTCTATAATGAAAGATTCCCACTAGTATATGAAAGTGACAACATAGGAGACTCTCTATCATGAAGATCATGGTGCTATTTTGAGGCACAAGTGTGGTAAAAGGATAGTAGCATTGTCCCTTTTATTTTATTTTTTATTTTTATTTGGCCTTTATTTTTTTGGGGGGACAATGCTCTATTGAATGATGATCATCACACTTCTATTTATTTACAACTCGATGATACAACTCGATACTAGAACAAAGATGACTCTATATGAATGCCTCTGGCAGTGTACCGAGATATGCAATGAATCAAGAGTGACATGTATGAAAGAATTATGAACGGTGGCTTTGCCACAAATACTATGTCAACTACATGATCATGCTAGCAATATGACAATGATGAATGTGTCATGATAAACTGGATGGTGGAAAGTTGCATGGCAATATATCTCGGAATGGCTATGGAAATGCCATAATAGGTAGGTATGGTGGCTGTTTTGAGGAAGGTATATGGTGGGTTTATGGTACCGGCGAAAGTTGCGCGGTACTAGAGAGGCTAGCAATGGTGGAAGGGTGAGAGTGCGTATAATCCATGGACTCAACATTAGTCATAAAGAACTCACATACTTATTGCAAACATCTATAAGTTATGAAAGCAAAGTATTACGCGCATGCTCCTAGGGGGATAGATTGGTAGGAAAAGACCATCGCTCGCCCCCGACCGCCACTCATAAGGAAGGCAATCAATAAATAAATCATGCTCCGACTTCATCACATAACGGTTCACCATACGTGCATGCTACGGGAATCACAAACTTTAACACAAGTATCTCTCAAATTCACAACTACTCAACTAGCATGACTCTAATATCACCATCTCCATATCTCAAAACAATTATCAAGTATCAAACTTCTCATAGTATTCAACACACTCATAAGAGAATTTTATTATTAATCTTGTATACCTAGCGTATTAGGATTTTAAGCAAATTACCATGCTATTTAAGACTCAAAATAATCTAAGTGAAGCATGAGAGTTCATCTATTTCTTGAAAATAAAACTACGACCATGCTCTAAAAGATATAAGTGAAGCACTAGAGCAAATGACAAACTACTCCAAAAGATATAAGTGAAGATCAATGAGTAGTAGAATAATTATGCAACTATGTGAAGACTCTTTAACATTTAATAATTTCAGATCTTGGTACTCTATTCAAACAGCAAGCAAAGCAAAATAAAATGAATTGACGCTCCAAGCAAAACACATATCATGTGGCGAATAAAAATATAGCTCCAAGTAAAGTTACCGATGAACGAAGACGAAAGAGGGGATGCCTTCTGGGGCATCCCCAATCTTAGGCTCTTGCCACTCCTTATTCCATAGTCCATTGAATCCTTACCCAAAACTTGAAAACTTCACAACACAAAACTTAACAGAAAACTCGTAAGCTCCGTTAGTATAAGAAAATAAATCACCACTTCAAGGTACTGTAATGAACTCATTCATTATTTATATTGGTGTTAAACCTACTGTATTCTAACTTCTCTATGGTTTATAAACTATTTTACTAGCCATAGATTCATCAAAATAAGTAAACAACACATGAAAAACAGAATCTGTCAAAAATAGAACAGTCTGTAGTAATCTGGATCAAACGTATACTTCTGGAACTCATAAAATTCTCAAATAAATTCCTGGAAGTGGGGAATTTATCTATTAATCATCTTAAAAAATAATTAACTAAATAGCACTCTCCAAATAAAAATGGCAGCAATTCTCGTGAGCGCTAAAGTTTCTATTTTTTACAGCATGATCAACAAGACTTCTCCCAAGTCTTCCCAAAGGTTCTACTTGGCACAAACACTAATTAAAAACTAAAACCATATCTAAACAGAGACTAGATGAGTTATTTATTACTAAACAGGAACAAAAGGCAAGGAATAAAAATAAAATTGGGTTGCCTCCCAACAAGCGCTATCGTTTAATGCCCCTAGCTAAGCATGATGATGTCAATGATGCTCACATAAAAGATAAGAATTGTAACATAAAGAGAGCATCATGAAGAATATGACTACCACATTTAAGTCTAACCCACTTCCTATGCATAGGAATTTTGTGAGCAAACAACTTGTGAGAACAACAATCAACTTCCATAGGAAGGTAAAACAAGCATAACTTCAAAATTTTAAGCACATAGAGAGGAAACTTGATATTATTGCAATTCCTACAAGCATATGTTCCTCCCTCATAATAATTTTCAGTAGAATCATGAATGAATTCAACAATATAACCAGCACCTAAAGCATTCTTTCCATGATCTACAAGCATAGAAATTTTATTACTCTCCATATAAGCAAAATTCTTCTCATTCGGGATAGTGGGTGTCGGGGAAACTGATCCACGAACACCTATGGGGCCGGCGGACCGAGCCCCTTTCGGTTCGGTGGGAGGCGGAGATCACACAAAGAGCGGATCGAGGTGAAGCACACGAGCAGTTTACCCAGCTTCGGAGCTCTCCGGAGAGATAACACTCTTACTACTGCTTGTTTGATTATCTTGTGTTCTTGCTCCAGAGAGAGAGCGTAGTGTTTTTCTGGGTTCCGAACCAGTCGAACCTGGCCAACTCGTCGAACCCCCTCTACGTTGTGCATGGGCCTCCTTTTATATGCTAAAGGGGTCACCGACAGGTGGCAACGCAGAGAAGGGTACAAATGTAAAAAGTGAGGTGGTTGGTACAGTTACTTGTACAGTGCACCCTACCTAACCCTGGCGGCAGGGGACAAGGACATTAAATGCCCGTCTGAGTCGCCCAAACAGTGCAGAAAAGGACCGTTAGGGGCGCCACCGTTCGCCACGATGGCGATCTTGTCAGCTTCGCATGCCACCGCGCACCGCTGGCTGCACAGCCTCCCGCCACGCGCGCCTGGAGAGGCCCCCAGAGCGACACGTTGGTGGATGCGCTCGAGCATGGGCACAGAGTGGCCGCCTGCCGCGGCAAGCGCCTTGCCGCTGCTGTTATCTTGTCGGGTCCGGAAGCTTGTCGCTCACCGGGCCTCGAGGTACCTTGGTTGGTCTTCCCGGCAAGCTCCTCTTGCCGGGGCCTTGTTGCCTTGCCGGAGCGCGTGGCGCGTCGCGGCAAGTTCCTTGGAGTGCCTTGGTTGGCCTTCCCGGCAAGCTCCTCTTGCCGGGGCCTTGTCTCCTGAGCTTAAATACTTTGTTCTTGAATGGCTCCAAGGGAACCACGGAGGATCTTGGCGTTCGCCCGGCAAGCCTTGCCGCGGGGTGCTGCAACTGCCCATGCACAAGTTCGGAGTACTAGGGTACCCCTATTCTAGTACACCGACAGGAGCCCCCGGGCCTGGGCCAGACACGGTGCCGAGCGCTGTTGGGCCAGGCCCAAGACAGGGCACGGGCACATGCAGACTGGGCCACGCTGAATCTCGCTCCGTATCCACCGCGCTCTCCCCTAACGGCACACGTTGAATGCGGCGTCGTGGGAGAGATCGTGGGTGGTTCTTTATTCGGAAGGGCGAAACGTCCGCCCCGTCCCTCTTTATAAGCAGAGGAAACAGGGGCAGTTCATTCCCCCTCGCTGGTTGTTACTACTCCATCTTCACGAACCTCCGCCGCTCCCCCCCCATTGCCACCAGCATCACCAACGCCGTCGACCTCCCTCACCACCTCCGCCATGGCTCCGAAAGCCGACAAGGGAAAGGGCGTGAAGTCGGCCGAGGCGCAGTGGCTCGCGGCGCTGCGGAAGGAGCGGGCGATCTTCTCCCCCCAGCTCGGCATGAAGGAGCTGAGGGAATACTTCTACCTCTTTTGGGCGACGGAGACGCGGGCGCATCCGCGCACGAGGGTACTCCCGGCCGCTGCTTCGGAACTGGCTCCAAACGGGTACCCATTCTTCGTGCTGTTCTTCTATTGCGGGCTCTGCCCGCCCTTCTCGGAGTTCTTCTGCGATATCATGAACACCTACCGCTTCCGCCTCCTTGATTTCACCCCCAACGCCATTCTGACCATGGCAGTTTTCGCACATTTGTGTGAAAACTTTGTCGGAGTCCACCCCAATGTTGCCCTTTTCCGCCACTTCTTCATACCTCGGGTAGAGAGAGGAGAGCCGCTTGCCGGAGGGATCGCCTGGATCTCGAGAGTCGGCAAGAAGGAGGCGTACTTGGAGGGTGAGCTCCACAGCAAGTGGGAGGAGTGGAGAGCGGAGTGGTGCTGGATCGTCGAGGAGAATCCACAGCCCTTCACCGCCGTGCGCCAAGCTCCAATAGTGCGCGGCAATGACTGGAGCAACATGGCCCCGGAAGACGAGAGGCTGAAGATCGCCATTACTAGGATCCTTCGCCTCAGGCTTGCCGGGCTCACTGTAGGCGCTGTAGGCGCAGATTTCCTCCGCCGCCGCATTGCCCCCCTGCAGGAGAGGGGGAGGCCCGCCTGGGAATTCAAGAACTCGGCGGACATCATGAGGCTGCGGCCGGGCCTCAACTACAACTTCACCGTCTTGGAGCTGGATGCAATGCTCCTGGAGTTGTTCAAACGCGATCCCCAGCACCCATTCACGTTGGCGAGGGGCGTCGTTCCATTGTGCAATAATTCTTTGCTTGACCGGATCCACGCCATGATGCCGTTGTGCTATTCACACGGAATCGTTCCAACTTGGCAAGAGCCTGTGGATGACGTCGTACAGGCGTTCTTCGACAACTTGGAAGAAGTGTCGGTCCGCGCTGATGAGCAGAAGAGCCTCACCCGTGACACCACCGACGAGGAGCTGCAGCGCATCGCCACTAGGACGGAAGAGGTTGAGGCCGCAGCCGCGGCGGGCGCGTTCAGGTTCACTGTGGAGGAGGCGGAGGCGGCAGAGGCGGCAAACCTAGCCGAGCGCGCGGAGTTCATTGGCGAGGAAGAGCCTGCCGGCTCTGAAGCTGAGCCGAGCGAGGCCGGCGAGGAAGAGCCCGAGCCTTCAGAAAACTTGCCGCAGAGAAGGCGTCTTCGCAGGGCCGCGGACGTAGCGGGGCGGCAGCCAGGTCAACAGCCGCCGAGCCGTGCTACACGCTCTACCGCGGCAAGCAATGTTGCCGCGGGAGCGCCTAACGCAGCAGCGGCAACTGGAGCGGGATCTTCCCGGGCCACCGCCACCGCCCCCGCCAAGCGGGCAAGGGATCCTACTCCTCCGCCGCGCTGCGCCAGAGGGGAGCCGGACTTCGATCTTTCCGCACTCAGCTCCGACGAGGAGGAAGAAGAGTAAGTTTCTTTGGTGCTCTTATAGTTCTTGAATCTTGCTGTTTTTATCTTGTATCTGACTTGCTTCAATCTGAACTCCTTTCTTTTCAGGACGCTGGCCCAGAGAGCGGTGAAGAGGGCCAAGGCCGCGGTGATTGTCATCGAAGATGACCCCACCGTGTCAGCAGGGGGTGGGTCCGAGACCACCTTGACGGACCCGGCAACCACTCCTCAAAGCAGCCCCCAGCGCAGCCCCCAGTGTAAGTTCATAGTTAGCTTTCTGCTACCAGGCGCGCATGAGTGCTTTTTCCTATGTTGATATCTTGCTTGTTGATTTGTGTAGGAGCAGAGCAGCCATATCAGGAGCGCCCGGAAGCTGGTCCCGAAGTGCCATCTGCTTCGACTACGCCACCAAGGGAGGAGTTCCCGGTAAGGGAGCGCTCTCCGGCAAGGGGCAGCACCATCGATCCTACGGCGGCCGAGACCGCAACTGCAGATCTTGGCACAGGTAATTCACTTGTCCAAAAACTTTCCCTTGGGTTCTTCTTCTTCTGATTTTCTTCTCTTGGATTTTTGATTGATTTTTCTTCAGACCCATCTGCTGCTGAGCCAATGGAGATAGAGGGTGCCGGCGAGGAAGGCGCGCATGGCAGCACTGAGGACGCCGCCGCCAACGAAGAAGGGGCCGGTGCTGATGAGACCGCCGGCGAGGAGGCCGCCAAGGCTGCCGCAGAAGCCGGCGAGGGGTCGGGCGATCGCACTGACGGCCCTGAGGCCGCAGGAGCGCAAGGCGCTGCGCCGACCGCTGATCCCTCTGCCGCTGCTGCGGGGCCGGGCTCCAAGGAGCCCCAGCCCGACGCCTACTTGAAGGCCGGCGACGATATCTTCATCAAGCTACCCTGGGCATCGAGCTCCAGGGCGCCGGTCGAGGGGGGAACTTTCGATGAGCAAGTGCTCACCTCCGCTGGACTGTCGTTGGTCGACGCGCCCAGCAGCAGCAGTGGCGAGCCTGAGGAGGAGCAGCTGCTGCGGAAGCTGCTGTCACTCTACCGCGCACGGCAAGCCAAGCTGGCTTCCCGGGAAGCGCTTGTCGCGAAGGCGGGAGTTGATATGGAGAAGCACGCGGAGGAGCTCCGGGGCCACAATCAAGAAGCTCTCCGGTCCCTGGCACAGGAGCGGGAGCGACTCGCCGAGGAGCGCACGGCCTTCCTTCTCGAGAAGGCCGAAGCTGAGGAGGAACAAAGGCTGGCCGCCGAGAAGCAGTCCGCGCGAGAAGGCGAATTGGTGCAGCGGAAGGCCAACCTCGACAGCTACGAGGAGGAGCTCGCCGAGCGCGAGCAAGCACTTGGCGGGGCGCTCAAGGAAGCAAAGGACGCTGCCGCAATCGCAGAGGCCGCCAAGAAAGAGCTGGAGGAGAAGGTGGCGCAGCTGGAGGCCAACATCGGGAAGAGCGGCGAGGAGCTTGCCGCGCTCAAGCGTGAGCGTGAGAAGGATGCTGCCGCCCACGGTGAGCTGCAAGGTCTTCTCGCTGAGAGGGGCAAGGAGCTCAGCGCCGCCAAGGATTCCAATGCAGACCTGGAGTTGAAGCTGGCCACGCTGACGCAGACGCTGGACGCCGCCAAGGAGCGGGAGAAGACCTTGTCGGAGAAGGTCAAGGCTGACAAGGCGCTGCTGGAGAGCATCGCAGTTACCCAGAACTCATTCAGAGATACTGTGGAGCACTGGACCGAGGGTCTGGTGAATATTGCCGCAGTCATCGACGAGGAGCTGGCGCAGCTGGGGATGGAGGACTTTGGGTATCCCTCCGACGAGAATCTCCAACCCAGCGCCAAGCTCAGCCTGTTCTTCAAGGGCGTGGCGACGGCACTCCAGCGGCTCCGGGAGAGGATCCCAAAGCAGCTGGCCGACGAGTCGCGCAAAATCTGCGCCGGGGTTCTCCAGAAGGTGCTGATGAAGGTGGCCTTCCGCAATCCAGGCCTCAGCTTCACCAACGTCCTCAAGTCCTTGCCGCCAGACGCCGATCGGGACGCACTCAAGGCCCTTGTCGCACCCATTGTGGACAAGGTGAGCGAGATCAAGAGGGTTGAGGGCGATCGCGTAGACTAGGCCGCCCATTTCTTCTTTTCCCTTGTCGCTGCTAATCATGTTATGAAAACAGTCTGTTAGAGCTGCGACAAGTTATCTTGTAATATAACTTTATTTCTGTTATCAATTGCTATGTTATTTCCTCTACTAGATTCCTTCCTTTGTATGTTTTTACCCTACGCTTCTAGGGAACTTGTCGGCGCAGGCACCCGAGCCGCGAGCGCTGAGTGCGGAACGTCAGCAGCCTGCTGGCGGCGCTGCTTCCGACAAGAAACCTTGTCGCGACTAGATGCAGCACACTTAAGTTGTTGAGCGGACTCGAAACAAAGTAAGGGCGCAACTAGCCACGAGTTGGTTCCTCCGCGCACAGGTTTTCCATACAAAGCAGGGTCGTTCGAGGAAGATAACTCAAAAATTTAAAAACTGATTGCTCAAACTTTGGCAACTTAGCTTTTCTGTCGTTTGCTTCCCGGCAAGGCAAAACTTTGCTTGAACGACGCCTGGTCCATACCACAATCTTCTCCTTCCCCCCGGCAAACTTGTGTGCGAGGGAACCTTCTTTTCCTTTGTTGAAAAGAAGAAAGAAGAGAAAATAATGATATGGAGCCCTTCGGCTCGTTATTGCTTACCGGATGTAGGTGCTGCACAAAGTGTCAGATAACGCATGCAAGAAAGAAACTAATGCATGAAATGGACAAGTTGTGCGGAGCACATGGGGTTTTATTATGCACGGGATCTGCGCCCGGCTTTGTACAAAGGATTACATGCAACAGCGGCAAGACTTGTACAAAAGGTGGTTGCCGGAACGGGTTCCGGCAACCGCGCCCTACGGGAAAAACTTACGAAGATGTTCTATGTTCCAGGAGTTGCTCACCGGAATGCCATCTTCGGTCTCAAGGCGGACAGCGCCGGGCCTTGTGACTCGTTTCACCCGATAAGGGCCTTCCCACTTCGGCGTCAACTTGTTGGAATTCTTGGCGGACTGAACGCGCCGAAGAACAAGGTCGCCTTCCTCGAAGCTTCTGGCCTTAACTTTGCGGCTATGGTAGCGGCGCAAAGCTTGCTGGTATCGAGCAGCTCGTACAGCAGCCTGAAGACGATCTTCCTCAAGGAGCAGCGCGTCGTCTTGTCGCAGCTGTTCTTGCTCAAGCTCATCATAAGCGAGCACTCGAGGCGATCCGTATACGAGTTCCGTGGGGAGAACTGCCTCTGCTCCATAGACTAGAGCGAAAGGCGTCTGGCCAGTGGCTCGATTTGGCGTCGTTCTGATCGACCAAAGAACCATCGGCAGCTCCTCGATCCAGTTTCTTCCGCACTTGCGCAGCCTGTCGAAAGTTCTGGTCTTGAGCCCGCGCAGCACTTCAGCATTTGCCCTCTCTGCTTGACCGTTGCTTCTTGGATGAGCAACAGAAGCGAAGCAGACCTTGGCGCCAAGGTCTTGGACGTACTGCATGAAGGTGCGGCTCGTGAATTGCGTGCCGTTGTCGGTGATGATCCTGTTAGGGATCCCGAAACGGCAAACAATTGACCTGAAGAACTTGACTGCTGACTGTGATGTCACCTTCCTCACTGGCTGCACTTCCGGCCACTTTGTGAACTTGTCGATTGCGACGTACAAGTACTCAAAGCCCCCGACAGCTCGGGGGAAAGGGCCGAGGATATCGAGCCCCCAGACCGAAAATGGCCAGGATAAAGGGATCGTCTGGAGAGTTTGAGCTGGCTGGTGTATCTGTTTGGAGTGGAACTGGCACGCTTCACACTTGGTTACTTGTGTAGTTGCATCCTGGAGGGCTGTCGGCCAAAAGAAACCTTGCCGGCAAGTGCTCTCGCGCCAATGTGGTGGCCACATATGCCTCCATGTATCTCTGCCAACAGCTTTTGTCCATCTTCCCGGCAAATACACTTCAATTTCACACCGTTGAGTCTTCTTCTGTACAGTATGCTATCAACAAACTGGTACATACTTGACTGCCGAGCTACTTTTTCCGCTTCTTCTTGCTCTTCGGGAAGTTCTCCTGTCTGAAGGAAATGGACAATCTGCTGTGCCCATGCTGGAGCTTGTGGCTCGACAACAAGGACTAAAGGCACACCTGCTGCTGCGGGAACATCCGCTTCTACGGCAAGGACTTGCGGCCCTGCCGGAGCTTGATGTTCCCCGGCAAGCTTGCCGGAGCAAAACTTGTCGGGAGCGTCTGCTTCAACGGAACAAACCATAAGGCTTGCCGGAGCAGACTGCCCCTCAGCATCCTTGGTGTTGATCTTGGGGACTTTCTTGGCGGCGGCTTCGGGGAGCTCTGCCGGAAAGTAGTCACCAGAAACCAACTTCCTCTTCTTGCTTTGTCCAGTTGATGGTGTTACGGATGGTTGAGTCAACTTGAGCACAAAGATCCCTGGTTCCACAGGTAACTTTAGTGCGGCGCACTTTGACAGGCCATCAGCAATGTCATTCTGAGCTCTTGGGATATGCTCCATCTGTAGGCCGTCAAAGTGCTCTTCTAGCTTCCTCACTTCATCAACATATGCTTCCATCAATGGACTCTGGTAGTTCTTGTTCACTTGGCGGACGACAAGCTGTGAGTCACCCCTGACAATGAGCTTCTTGATCCCAAGGTCTGCTGCGATTCTGAGACCGGCAAGCAATCCTTCATACTCTGCAGTATTGTTGGTTGCTTGCTCCTTGGGAAAGTGCATCTGGACTACGTACTTGAGGTGCTCTCCGGTGGGCGCGACAAGCAGCACGCCCGCACCGGCGCCTTGCAGCGAGAAGGCACCATCAAAGTACATCAGCCACTCTTTGCTTGCCTCTTTGACGGGGATGCTCGTCTCTGGAATTTCTTCATCTGGTGTTGGCGTCCATTCTGCTATGAACTCTGCCAATGCTCTGCTTTGGATAGTTGAAGTGCTCTCAAACTTGAGGCCAAAGCTTGACAGTTCCAGCGCCCACTCGACAATCCTGCCTGTCGCTTCTGGATTTTGCAGTATCCTCTTCAGCGGAAAGCGAGTGACGACTGTGATCTCATGTGCTTGGAAGTAATGGCGCAGCTTTCTCGAGGCCATGAGGAGGCCGAAAAGCAACTTCTGCACACCAGAGTACCTTGATCTAGCCCCCTGTAGAAGGGAACTAACAAAGTAAACTGGACGCTGCACCATTCTCTTCTGCATCTTATCATGCTCCTGCGCAGATCCATCTCTGTCGGGACCAGAGCTTGTCGGCGAAGCCCCCTGCTTGTCGCTGGATGCATCTGCCGTGGTTGCTGGCTCATCATCTGCCTCCCTCTCCGCCACTAACGCAACACTAACCACTTGATTGGTTGCCGCTATATACAGCAGCAACTTCTCTTGCGGCTTAGGTGCGACAAGTGTTGGAGTGGAGGACAGGTATCTCTTCAAGTCCTGCAGCGCAGCCTCCGCCTCCGGAGTCCATTTTATTGGACCTGCCTTTTTCAAAATTTTGAAAAATGGCAGGGCGCGCTCAGCAGATCTAGAGATAAACCTGCTGAGAGCAGCCACGCAACCGGCAAGCCTTCGTACATCCTTGACGCGCTTTGGTGCTTCGATCTGCTCAATGGCCTTGATCTTGTCGGGATTGGCTTCAATTCCCCGCTGAGACACGAAGAACCCGAGAAGCTTGCCGGAAGGGACTCCAAACACGCACTTCTCGGGGTTAAGCTTGAGGTTGATCTTGCGCAGATTTGCAAATGTCTCGTCTAAATCTTGAATCAGGGTCGCCCTGTTCTTGCTCTTGACCACTATGTCATCCATGTAGGCTTCCACATTTCTGTGCATCTGTGGCTCAAAAGCGTGGTGGACTACCCTTGCGAATGTTGAACCAGCATTCTTCAAACCAAAAGGCATCCGTACGAAGTAGTACATGCCACACGGGGTGATAAATGCGATTTTCTCTTCATCCTCTTCTGCCATGAAGATCTGATGGTATCCTGAGTATGCATCAAGAAATGAAAGCAAATCACATCCGGCTGTGGAGTCAACAATCTGGTCAATGCGCGGCAAGGGAAATGGGTCTTTGGGACAAGCTTTATTAACATCAGTGAAGTCAATACAAAGCCTCCATTTCCCGTTAGCCTTGCGCACGACAACAGGATTGGCCAACCACGTGGGATGGAGCACTCCTCTGACAAGGCCTACTGCTTCCGGCTTCTTGATTTCTTCTACGATGAATTCTTGGCGCTCCACTGCCTGTTTCCTGACTTTCTGCTTGACGGGCCGCGCATGAGGACAGACGGCAAGGTGGTGCTCAATTACTTTCCTGGGAACACCGGGGATATCAGACGGTTGCCACGCAAACACGTCGACATTCGCCCGCAGGAAAGCAACAAGCGCGCTTTCCTATTTGGGGTCAAGAGTGGCGCTGATGGTGAAGGTACCACCAGTGCCGTCCTCCTTGGCGGACACCTTCTTGGTCTCAGGTGGAGCTGCCATTGCCTTCTTACACTTGCCGGTGGAGCTTGATGGTGCGTCCTCGACGGTAGCGCAGCACTCCGAAGAGGTGCGCTTGCCAGAGTGGGCATCAGAGCTCTTGCCGGACTTAGTTTTCCTCTTCCCCCCGGGAGCTTCAGCGGCAAGTGTCTTGTGTTCTGCTGTGGCTGCTGCTTCCCGGTAGATCTTGTCGGCACAGATAAGAGCATCCTTCTTGTCGCCAGGGACAGAGATGACACTTATCGGGCCTGGCATTTTCAGTATGTTGTACGCATAGTGAGAGGCTGCCATGAACTTGGCGAGTGCCGGACGGCCAAGGATTCCATTGTAAGGTAATGGAAAGTCAGCAACATCAAACGTGACCCTCTCAGTCCTGAAGTTCAGCTTGCTGCCAAATGTTACCGGCAACGTGATCTTTCCCTTCGGCTTGCTCCTTCCCGGGTTGATTCCTTGAAATGTACCGGTCTCTTCGAGCTCGCTGTCAGGGATCTGGAGTTTCTGGAGCACCGCAGAGGAGATCAGGTTCAAGCCGGCCCCGCCGTCAACTAGCATCTTAGTGACCTTGAGGTTGCGGATTGTTGGTGAAACCAACATCGGCAAGCACCCGACCGCAGTTATGCGATCAGGGTGGTCCTCAATATCAAAGATGATAGGCGTGCTGGACCATTTCAGAGGCTTGCGTGACTCGACAGGTGGTTCTGCTGCATTAACTTCCCGCACCCACTGCTTGAGCTGACGGTGCGAGGTGTGCAGAGAAGCACCACCGTCAACACACAGGACCTCTGTGGCTTTCTGGAACTCCTGCTCATCAGTCTCCTCATCATCCATGTCTTCATTGTCGTCGTCATCTTCATCCTTGTCGCGGCCGCGAGGAGGTCTGTCTCCTTGCCGCTGCTTGGCCTTGCCGCGGCGTCCTCCTCGGCCGGGACGTTTCTTGCCGGATCCCCCAGCACCTTCCTGGGCCTTCTCCTTGTCGCGCCGCTCATATTCAACTTTCTGTTACTCAACAAGCTACTCGACTTTTCTGCAGCACTGGAGATCATGGCCCTTGGTGCGGTGGATCTTGCAATACTGCTTGTTGGTGCCGTCCTCCTTGTCGGCGACCGCCACCTCCGCGGCAACCTCCTTGCCGGAGTCACCAGCTTTGGCTTTCTTGGCGCCACCACCGTTTCCAGACTGCTCAACAACTAGCACCTCTTTACCTTTCCTCTTCCTGTTGTTCCGCCGCCGGTTTTTCCTTGCCGAGCAGCATCTTCACTGTCAGATCCTCCCGCTCCTACATTCTCTCCGGGGAGTCTCCTCCCTTCCTTAGCACGTGCACACTTGTCGGCCAGTGCATATAACTCACTGATGTCCCTGATCTTGCACATCGCCATTTCCTCCCGCATCCTGCGGTTTCGCACGTTCTAATGGAACGCGCTGATCACCGCGGTAGGGTGGACATCTGGGATGTTGTGCTGCACACTGCTGAATCTCTGAATGTACTTGCGCAGGGGCTCTCCTTCCTTCTGGGCGAGCAGATGAAGATCACTCTCCTGGCCATGAGGCTTGTGTCCGCCTGTGAAGGCGCCGACAAACCGATGGCACAGATCAGCCCAAGAGGATATGGAGTTGTCCGGCAAATGAGCCAGGATCTGACGTTGGGCTTGAGCACCAGCGGGAAGTAGTTGGCAAGGATCTTGTCATCCCGTCCCCCGGCAGCCTGTACCGCAATGGTGTAGATGCTGAGGAACTCCGACGGATGCGTCTTGCCGTTGTACTTCTCCGGTACGTCTGGCTTGAAGTTCTTCGTGCTGGGCCACTGGACTTGCCGCAGCTCATGAGTGAACGCAGGGCAACCTACCGCGTACGGCAGATCGCCTGGTTCCCCTGGCGCATGCATGTCAACAGAGGGCCCAGCGCGCTTGTTGGATTGACGTCGTGCTTCTCTTCGGCGCTCGATGCGAGTTCGAGCGTCTTCTTGTTGTCGATCATGAAGAACTTGGCACTGATCGCGACGAGCTCGTGGATCCGACGATGCGGTGGAGTCGCTGTCGAGGTGGATCCGGCGAGTCGGCGATCTTGGCCTTCGGGGTGGTGATTGCATGGTAGTTGCACCTCCACCCGTTTCGTCGCCACCGGCTCGCGCCCGGCAACCCTGCCGCGGCGGCGACGCGCTCGGCCGCCGTGGAGTGTCGCCGTTGGCGTAGCCGATGAGACTCTGAATGGTGGCCCTCCATTCGTCGATCTTGTCCGACGTCGGAGGGTAATCTAGGAGCAGTTGGGCTTGCGCCAAAGCTTCTGTTGGAGTGGTGGGTGGCAGTGGCGGACGGCGCGAGGAGCGGGACGTGCTCGGACTTCTAACTATGTTAGAAGGAGCAGTATCCCGTCCAGGCGACCGTGCCCCGCTCGTGCCAGCACGCTGGCATGCATGCTGGTCTTGAGCGCCCCGAGATCCACCAGCTTGGTCTTGGCCCATCATGCGTATGGCACTGCGAGTGCCATGACGCTGTTGGTCTTGCGCCTCCTGAGAGTGGCGCGGAACATGTACAGTCGCCGAGGTTTGTGCAGCCTTGTCCTTGGACCTGGCAGCATCATAAGCTTCCTCGTCGACGTCCATTCTTCCGCCGGCGTCCATTCCACCACCTGTTTGCTCCAACAGTGGCGGAAGTGACGTGGACGGAGCGGCTGCCGCCGAAGTCTTCTTCTTCGGTGGCATGTTGATGAAGGGAATGAAGATCTAGCTCGTGTGAACGCCGGATCAGGTTCACACAATCTCGACGTCCCCTACCTGGCGCGCCAAAGATGTCGGGGAAACTGATCCACGAACACCTATGGGGCCGGCGGACCGAGCCCCTTTCGGTTCGGCGGGGGGCGGAGATCACACGAAGAGCAGATCGAGGCGAAGCACACGAGCAGTTTACCCAGCTTCGGAGCTCTCCGGAGAGATAACACTCTTACTGCTGCTTGTTTGATTATCTTGTGTTCTTGCTCTAGAGAGAGAGCGTAGTGTTTTTCTGGGTTCCGAACCAGTCGAACCTGGCCAACTCGTCGAACTGCCTCTACATTGCGCATGGGCCTCCTTTTATACGCTAAAGGGGTCACCGACAGGTGGCAACGCAGAGAAGGGTACAAATGTAAAAAGTGAGGTGGTTGGTACAGTTACTTGTACAGTGCACCCTACCTAACCCTGGCGGCAGGGGACAAGGACATTAAATGCCCGTCTGAGTCGCCCAAACAGTGTAGAAAAGGACCGTTAGGGGCGCCACCGTTCGCCATGATGGTGATCTTGTCAGCTTCGCATGCCACCGCGCACCGCTGGCTGCACAGCCTCCCGCCACGCGCACCTGGAGAGGCCCCCAGAGCGACACGTTGGTGGATGCGCTGGAGCGTGGGCACAGAGTGGCCGCCTGCCACGGCAAGCGCCTTGCCGCTGCTGTTATCTTGTCAGGTCCGGAAGCTTGTCGCTCACCGGGCCTCGAGGTGCCTTGGTTGGTCTTCCCGGCAAGCTCCTCTTGCCGGGGCTTTGTTGCCTTGCCGGAGCACATGACGCGTCGCGGCAAGTTCCTTGGAGTGCCTTGGTTGGCCTTCCCGGCAAGCTCCTCTTGCCGGGGCCTTGTCTCCTGAGCTTAAATACTTTGTTCTTGAATGGCTCCAAGGGAACCACGGAGGATCTTGGCGTTCGCCCGGCAAGCCTTGCCGCGGGGTGCTACAACTGCCCGTGCACAAGTTCGGGGTACTAGGGTACCCCTATTCTAGTACACCGAAAGTGGGAGTATCATAAGAGACTTGAATATTATAAATTGTTTCCACATTAAAAGAGTAATGTTCAGAAAAGGGGTAACCATAACCATGACAAGTTTTATAAATATAATCCTCACTACTTTTTATAGCATATGTATCATCACAATAATTATCATAAGAGGCATGTTATTATCATTATGAATTTGCATATCAAAACTTGGGAGACTAAAAATATAATCTTCATTAAGCGTAGCATCCCCAAGCTTGGGACAAACATTAATTGCAGCAAATATATTCTCAAATATGTCATCCTCATCAAACATAGCTTCCTCAAGCTTGGGCCTTTTCGTATCATAAGCATAAGCACTCTCATCAGTAATAGTATAGATAGCACCAATAGTATAGCAATTATCATATTCTTCCAAGCAAGTGCCAAATTTTTTTCAAGATCATAAGAAGTATCATTATCTTCCTCAGTTATATTTTCATGAGGCACAATAGGAGCAGCATTATTTGGGAGAGATATCTTTTTACCTCTCTTCCTTTTTCTTTTCTTCTTCTTCTTCACCACATCATGCGTGGGTTCAATCCTCTTTTTGGAGCTCCTTATTAATGAGATTGGTTGAATAGGAGGCTCTTCCTCGTTACCTAATTCATCATAAGAAATAATAGGAGAGTATTGGGAAGTCTCTTCCCTTTCATTAGTATTCTCTTCATCCTCTATTTGTTTTCTCTTCTTTATGTAATTGGCAATATAAGGATTTTCAATGCAATTCACCGCACAATACATATAAATTTCTTCTAGATCAAAGCCAAGAAGTTTGTAATGGGCAAATTCTGGAAGATCATTAGTTAAATGTTTCATTTCTTCATAACCCATAAGCAAACTAAGTTCATTGTAATGTGCAAGGGAAATCAAGTCATCACAATTTTTGGACACGATTAGATCGTGAAACAATTTGCATCGGATAGCTAAATGACCACTTTCATTGCAAAGTCCACAAGTATGGCCAATATAATTTAAATTTTCAGCACATTCATCTAGATCTTCTGGCAACAATTTGGTTTCTAAGTACTTATGCTTCTTGCAATATCTATCTTCCCTATTTGGTGTGTACTTACAAACCCAATGCACTCCACAAAAATTGACATGTTTATAGGAGACATTTTCATCATAACTAGTGCAATCATCATTAGTATCATGGATATTCAAGGAATTCATACTAACAACATTGCAATCATGCTCATCATTCAAATATTTAGTGCCAAACATTTTAGAGATCTCTTCTTCTAGCACTTGAGCACAATTATCCTTTCCATCATACTCACGAAAGATATTAAAAAGGTGAAGTGTATGAGACAAACTCAATTCCATTTTTTGTAGTTTTCTTTTATAAACTAAACTAGTGATAAAACAAGAAACTAAAAGACTCGATTGCAAGATCTAAAGATATACCTTCAAGCGCTAACCTCCCCGGCAACGGCGCCAGAAAAGAGCTTGATGTCTACTACACAACCTTCTTCTTATAGACGTTGTTGGGCCTCCAAGTGCAGAGGTTTGTAGGACAGTAGCAAATTTCCCTCAAGTGGATGACCTAAGGTTTATCAATCCGTAGGAGGCGTAGGATGAAGATGGTCTCTCTCAAGCAACCCTGCAACCAAATAACAAAGAGTCTCTTGTGTCCCCAACACACCCAATACAATGGTAGATTGTATAGGTGCACTAGTTCGGCGAAGAGATGGTGATACGAGTGGTATATAGATGGTAGATAAAGGTATTTGTAATCTGAAATTATAAAAACAGCAAGGTAACTAATGGTAAAAGTGAGCGTAAACGGTATTGCAATGCGTGGAAATAAGGCCTAGGGTTCATTGTCGGTGTCAAAACCGGCGTATCTCGGGTAGGGGGTCCCGATCTGAACTCCATGATCGGCGCCCAGTCGGATTCGATAGGCACGGGCGCAGGCGGTTCGGAGCCCGTGGCCGGGGAAGAATCTGGCAGTTTGGCGTCACGGCTCCCGTGAAGGGTAAGGTCGATACTCGGCTCGATCGCCGCTGAGGATACGGCCTCTGTGGCGGGGTCTATCCACCCGTCCATGGATGGCGCAATTGGCTCCGAATTGAGGGTTCATTGTTGTCTAACAACATGATATCTAAGACAGGATTACCGTACCTCTCAGGAGTAGTACATATCCTTGTCGACCTACGAACTTCGATAGCAACTTGATCTGAAGCTTCATGATCACTATCATTAACTTCCTCTTCAACCGACATAGGCGCCATAGAAACATCTTTCTGTGTTGCACCACTTTCTGGTTGAAGTAGAGGTTCAACAACCTCATCAAGTTCTATCTTCCTCCCACTCAATTCTTTCGAGAGAAAGTCCTTCTCGAGAAAGGACCCGTTCTTAGCGACAAACAATTTGCCCTCGGATCTAAGATAGAAGGTATACCCAACTGTCACCTTTGGGTATCCTATGAAGATGTGTTTGTCTGCTTTTGGGTTCGAGCTTCTCCGGCTGAAGCCTTAAGCATCGCAACCCCAAACATTAAGAAACGACAACTTTGGTTTCTTGCCAAACTGACGTCGTCTGAACGGACTTATATGGTGTCCTGTCTAAAGTGAATGCAGCTGTCTCTAATGCATAACCTCAAAATAATAGTGGTAGATCGGTAAGAGACATCATAGATCGCACCATATCTCATAAGGTTCGATTATGACGTCCGGACACACCATTACGCTGTGGTGTTCCAGGTGGCTTCAACTGCGAAAGAATTCCACAATGTCTTAAGTGATTGCCAAACTCATAACTCAGAAAATCCCCCTTTGATCAGATCGTAGGAACATGATCTTCTTGTTATGATGATTCTTAACTTCACTCTGAAATCGCTTGAACTTTTCAAAACGTTTCAGACTTGTGCTTCATTAAGTAAATATACCTATATCTACTCAAATCATCAGTAAAGATGAGAAAATAGCGATATCCACCGCACGCTTCAATTCTCATTGGATCACACGCATCAGCATGTATGATTTCCAACAAGTCACTTGCCCGTTTTATTTTACCTGAAAACGGGGTCTTAGTCATCTTGCCCATGAGGCATGGCTCGCATGTGTCAAGCGATTCAAAATCAAGTGACTCCAAACATCCATCGACATGGAGTTTCTTCATGCATCTTACGCCAATATGACCTAAGCGGCAGTGCCACAAGAAAGTGGTACTATCATTATTAACTCTACATCTTTTGGCGTGAACATGTGTATTACCACGACCGAGATTCAATGAACCATTCACATAGGGTGCATGACCATGAAAGGTATTATTCATGTAAACAGAATAACCATTATTCTCTATCTTAAATGAATAACCGTATTGCAATGAACATGATCTAATCATATTCATGCTCAACGTAGACACCTGATAACATTTATCTAGGTTCAATACTAATTCCGAAGGCAGATGGAGCGTGCGATGGTGATCTCATCAACTTTGGAAACACTTCCAACACACATCGTCACCTCGCCCTTAGCTAGTCTCCGTTTAGTCCGTAGCTTTTGTTTCAAGTCACCAATAATAGTAACTGAATCGGTATCCAATACCCAGGTGCTACCAGGAGTACTAGTGAGGTACACATTAATAACATGTATATACTTTGTTGAAGTTGCCAGCCTTCTTATCTACCATGTATTTGGGGTAGTTCCGCTACCAGTGACCGTTCCCCTTACAATAGAAGCACTTAGTCTCGAGTTTGGGTTCAACCTTGGGTTCCTTCACTTGAGCGGCAACTGGTTTGCCATCCATGAAGTTTCCCTTCTAGCCCTTGCCCTTCTTGAAACCAGTGGTCTTGTTAAACCATCAACACTTGATGCTCCTTCTTGATTTCTACCTTTTGCGGTCTTAAGCACCATGAACAGCTCCGGGATCATCTCCATCCCTTTCATGTCATAGTTCATCATGAAGATCTAGTAGCTTAGTGATAGTGACTAGAGAACTCAATCAATCACTATCTTATCTGGAAGTTTAACTCCCACTTGATTTAAGTGATTGTAGCACCCAGACATTCTGGGCACATGCCCACTAGTTGAGCTATTCTCCTCCATCTTGTTGGCAAAAGAACTTGTCAGAGGTCTCATACCTCTCAACATTGGCATGAGCCTGAAATCCCAATTTCAGCTCTTGGAACATCTCATATGTCTTATGGCGTTCAAAACGTCATTGGAATCCCGATTCTAAGCCGTAAAGTATGGTGCACTAAACTATCAATTAGTCATCAGGATGTGTCTGTCAGGTGTTCACAACATCCACAGACGAGGTTGTAGGGGTTTGTACATCTAGCGGTGCATCAAAGACGTAAGCCTTCTATGTAGCAGTGAGGACACTCCTCGGACTACGGACCCAGTCCGCATCATTGCTTACAATATCTTTCAACTTAGTCTCTAGGAACGTATTGAAACAAGGAGCTACAACATGAGCTATTTATCTATAACATATTCGCAAAGACAATTTAGACTATGTTCATGATAATTAAGTTCATCTAATCAAATTATCCAATGAACTCCCACTCAGATAAACATCCCTCTAGTCATCTAAGTGAAACATGATCCGAGTCAACTAGGCCGTGTCCGATCATCACGTGAGACGGACTAGTCAACATCGGTGAACATCTTCATGTTGATCGTATCTTCTACACGACTCATGCTCGACCTTTCGGTCTTCCGTGTTCCGAGGCCATGTCTGTACATGCTAGGCTCATCAAGTCAACCTAAGTGTATTGCGTGTGTAAATCTGGCTTACACCCGTTGTATTTGAACGTTAGAATCTATCACACCCGATCATCACGTGGTGCTTCGAAACAACGAACCTTCGCAACGGTGCACGGTTAGGGGGAACACTTTCTTGAAATTATTGCGAGGGATCATCTTATTTAAGCAACCGTCGTTCTAAGCAAATAATATGTAAAACATGATAAACATCACATGCAATCAAATAGTGACATGATATGGCCAATATCATTTGCTTCTTTGATCTCCATCTTCGGGGCTCCGTGATCATCGTTGTCACCGGCATGACACCATGATCTCCATCATCGTATCTTCTTGAAGTTGTCTCATCATCTATTACTTCTACTACTATGGCTAACACTTTAGCAATAAAGTAAAGTAATTACATGACATTTATGTTGACACGCAGGTCATAAATAAATTAAGACAACTCCTATGGCTCCTGCCGGTTGTCATACTCATCGACATGCAAGTCGTGATTCCTATTACAAGAACATGATCAATCTCATACATCACATATATCATTCATCACATCCTTTTGGCCATATCACATCACACGGCACATGCTGCAAAAACAAGTTAGACGTCCTCTAATTGTTGTTGCAAATTTTTACGTGGCTGTTATAGGTTTCTAGCAAGAACGTTTCTTACCTACGCCAAAACCACAACGTGATATGCCAATTTCTATTTACCCTGCTTAAGGACCCTTTTCATCGAATCCGATCCGACTAAAGTGGGAGAGACAGACACCCGCTAGCCACCTTATGCAACTAGTGCATGTCAGTCGGTGGAACCAGTCTCACGTAAGAGTACGTGTAAGGTCGGTCCGGGCCGCTTCATCCCACGATGCCGCCGAATCAAGATAAGACTAGTAACGGCAAGTAAATTGACAAAATCGACGCCCACAACAACTTGTGTTCTACTCGTGCATAGAAACTACGCATAGACCTAGCTCATGATGCCACTGTTGGGGATCGTAGCAGAAATTTAAAATTTTCTACGCATCACCAAGATCAATCTATGGAGTAATCTAGCAAAGAGGGGAAGGAGAGTGCATCTACATACCCTTGTAGATCGCTAAGCGAAAGCGTTGCAAGAACGCGGATGAAGGAGTCGTACTCGTAGCGATTCAGATCGCAGTTGATTCCGATCTAAGCGCTGAACCACGGCGCCTCTGCGTTCAACACACGTGCAGCCCGGTGACGTCTCCCACGCCTTGATCCAGCAAGGGGAGAAGGAGAGGTTGGGGAATACTCCGTCCAGCAGCATCACGACGGCGTGGTGGTGGTGAAGGAGCGCGGGACTCCAGCAGGGCTTCGCCAAGCACTGCGAGAGACGAGGAGGGAGAGAGGTAGGGTTGCGCCAAGAGGGAGATCAAATCGTGTGTTGGGCAGCCCCCATACCTCAAGTATATATAGGGGGAGGGGAGGGGGCTGCGCCCCCTCTAGGGTTCCCACCCCAAGGGGTGTGGCAGCCCTAGATTCCATATAGGGTGGCGGCCACAAGGAGGAGAGGGGGAGGCGCACCTGGGGTGGGCCTTAGGGCCCATCTGCCCTAGGGTTTGCCCCCTCCCCTCTTGGAGGCGCCTTGGGCCTTGGCGGGAGGCGCCCCAGCCCACCTAGGGGCTGCTCCCTTCCCACTATTAGCCCATGTAGGCCTTCGGGGCTGGTGGACCACCTGATGGACCCCCGGGACCCTCCCGGTGGTCCCGGTACGTTACCGATAGCACTCGAAACCTTTCCTGTGACCAAAACGGGACTTCCCATATATAAATCTTTACCTCCGGACCATTCCGGAACTCCTCGTGACGTCCGGGATCTCATTCGGGACTCCAAACATTCGGTAACCACGTACATACTTTCCCTATAACCCTAGCGTCATCGAACCTTAAGTGTGTAGACCCTACGGGTTCGGGAACCATGTAGACATGACCGAGACAACTCTCCGGCCAATAACCAACAGCGGGATCTGGATACCCATGTTGGCTCCTACATGTTCCACGATGATCTCATTGGATGAACCACGATGTCAAGGATTCAATCAATCCCGTATACAATTCCCTTTGTCTATCGGTACGATACTTGCCCAAGATTCGATCGTCGGTATCCCGATACCTTGTTCAATCTTGTTACCGGCAAGTCTCTTTACTCGTTCCATAACACATCATCCCGTGATCAACTCCTTGGTCACGTTGTGCACATTATGATGATGTCCTACCGAGTGGGCCCAAAGATACCTCTCCGTTACACAGAGTGACAAATCCCAGTCTCGATTCGTGCCAACCCAATAGACACTTTCGGAGATACCCATAGTGTACCTTTATAGCCACCCAGTTATGTTGTGATGTTTGGCACACCCAAAGCACTCCTACGGTATCCGGGAGTTGCACAATCTCATGGTCTAAGGAAATGATACTTGACATTAGAAAAGCTTTAGCATACGAACTACACGATCTTTGTGCTAGGCTTAGGATTGGGCCTTGTCCATCACATCATTCTCCTAATGATGTGAACCCGTTATCAACAACATCCAATGTTAATGGTTAGGAAACCGTAACCATCTATTGATCAACGAGCTAGTCAACTAGAGGCTTACTAGGGACATGGTGTTGTCTATGTATGCACACATGTATCTGAGTTTCCTATCAATACAATTCTAGCATGGATAATAAACGATTATCATGAACAATGAAATATAATATAATAACTAATTTATTATTGCCTCTGGGGCATATTTCCAACATCTTGTTCCCATGTTTGGGTCCTTCGAGGGAGGTGCTCAGCACAACGAACAAGGCAACCGAACTAATAATGCTTTATCACTCTCACTTAGCCATAGAATTCTATAATTTTAAATTTCGGCGAAGCCCCTGGTATTCAGAAGGCCGAATTCGGGGCGCGATACATGCCTGTAAGCCGGACGGAGCCGGCCCCTCGCCCTAAGTGGCATAAGTCTTTAGGGACTCGAAAAACCTCGCCGAACAGCGACCAGTCTCTCGCCTTATCATGACAGTCAGTTTTAACTTTCTCTACTGAGGTTCTCGGCCTGGCAGAACCGGGGCACAATCGCAGTAGTTCTCCTAGCGCTACCTTAGCTGATAGAGCGGAACGTAAGGTACCAAAACATAGGAGCCGGACAAACCCAACATTTGACCAAAGACATGATTCGGAGCTGATGCGTATAATGCTATAAGTTCGGGGTGCCGCACTTGTGAAAGTGTTCGGACTTTTTACACCATATTGTGGGTACGTAAGCCCCTAGTGCATTGGCCGTACCAGAGTGTATGGTTGCTAGGCGTCATTAATGAACACATAGATATGTATACATATAACAAAAGTGCGATAATAATCGTAATGTCATGCATTGTATATTAAAAAATTGCATTAAAGCAGAGTGATACAGGTAGTGTAATGAGCAAAAGAGTAGGACTATGTCCCTTCCAAAGGCGAGCTGAGGAATTATGTGAAATCTGTAATCCACCTGGGAATTCCGTAGTCGTCGGCCTCCTTGGTTGCTGTATCATGTGTTCGGTAATAGAGCTGCCGGACAGTGTTTCTAGAGATTGAAGTCCTAAAAGAAAAAGAAAAAGAACCAAACGGGAAGCCCCTGGTGCGGTTTAGGCCGCGTTTCGGGACGTGTCGTAGTTGTGCCTCCCCCTCCCCATCTGTACCCATGGTATTTTTAATGCGTAATGATGTACGCGTGACACGAACAACATCGTTGGGCTGGGATTTGGGGTGGCCGTCGTATTGCTACGCGAGCTCAGATTGCGCCAGGCGGTCTATTTGCTGATTGCCCCGAGCGCGCTTGAAGGTGTCCGGGCTTTGAAATGTCGAACTGGTAGATTGCCTTGAGAGGCTGCTTTGCGCTTCTGCTGCGAGGGTCGCGGTGTGCTCCTCTGTTCGGAGAGAGCGCTCTGTGTTTCCATTGACTGTAATAACTCCGTGAGGTCCTGGCATCTTGAGCTTGAGGTATGCATAATGTGGTACTGCATTGAATCTAGCGAATGCGGTACGTCCGAGCAGTGTGTGATAACCACTGCGGAACGGGACTATATCGAAGATTAACTCTTCACTTCAGAAGTTATCCAGGGATCCGAAGACCACTTCCAGTGTAATTGAGCCTGTGAAGTGGGCCTCTATGCCTGGAATGACGCCTTTAAAGGTCGTCTTTGTGGGTTTGATCCTTGAAGGGTCTATGCCCATTTTGCGCACTGTGTCCTGATAAAGCAGGTTCAGGCTGCCACCGCCGTCCATAAGGACTCGAGTGAGATGAAATCCATCGATGATTGGGTCTAGGACTAGTGCGGCAAATTCTCCATGACGTATACTAGTGGGGTGGTCCCTGCGATCGAAGGTGATCGGACAGGAGGACCAAGGGTTGAACTTTGGGGCGACTGGCTCGAACGCATATACGTCCCTGAGCGCACGCTTCCGCTCCCTTTTGGGGATGTGGGTTGCGTATATCATGTTCACCGTCCGCACTTGCGGGGGAAACCTTTTCTGTCCTCCAGTGTGCGGCTGCCGGGGTTTTTCCTCGTCATCGCTATGCGGCCCCTTGTCCTTGTTTTCGGTGATTAACTTGCCGGCCTGCTTGAACACCCAACAATCCTTGTTGGTGTGATTGGATGGCTTGTCTGGGGTGCCGTGTATTTGACACGAGCGATCGAGTATACAGTCCAAGCTGGACGGACCCGGCGTACTTTGTTTGAATGGCTTTTTCCGCGGATCGGGTTTAGATCCTTTGAATCCGGCATTGACTGTCGTATCCTCAGTACTTTCGCCGTTAATGCGGCGCTTATGCTTGTTGCGACGTGACCTGCTGTTGCCATCCTTGGTATCTGAGGTACCATGGTTCTTTGATATGTTGTTACTGCGAGCCAACCAGCTGTCCTCTCCCGCACAAAAGCGGGTCATGAGTGTCGTGAGGGCTGCCATAGATTTCGGCTTTTCCTGACCAAGGTGCTAGGCTAGCCACTCGTCTTGGATGTTGTGCTTGAAAGCTGCTAAGGCCTCCGCATCCGGACAGTCGACGATTTGGTTTTTCTTTGTAAGGAACCGAGTCCAGAATTGCCTGGCCGACTCTTTTGGCTATTGAATTATGTGGCTCAAGTCATCGACGTCTGGTGGTTGCACATAAGTGCCCTGAAAGTTGTCGAGGAATGCGGCTTCCAGATCTTCCCAACAGCTAATGGAGTCCACTGGCAAGCTATTAAGCCAATGTCGTGCTGGTCCTTCGAGTTTTAGCGGGAGGTACTTGATGGCATGTAAGTCATCACCGCGGGCCATGTGGATGTGGAGGAGGAAGTCCTCGACCCATACCGCGGGATCTGTTGTGCCGTCGTATGATTCAATGTTTACAGGTTTGAAACCTTCTGGGAATTGATGTTCCATTACTTCGTCTGTGAAGCATAAGGGGTGTGCGGCGCCTCTGTATTGGGCTATATCGCGACACAGCTCGTATGGGTCCTGCCCGCTGTGTTCGGCCCGGCCGGATTTGCTTTTACTATATCCGGCGTGACATTTACCGTCTCGTTGAGTGGTGTACCCTCTTGATCCGTAGATCGATCTTGAGTCTTTGCTTTGTCCTCCAATATGTCTCGCAGGTCTGGCGTATCTCCCCATGCCCTTTTATTTGGATGGCGTTGGGGTGGAGGCTGAGCTTTTGGCAGGAATGCCTCTCTATCGCGGCCACGAGGTGGTCGGTCAGCCGTATCATACGCTTCTTCCTCCAGTCGGGGTAGTAACCTGTGCCTTGGGTAACTCTTGGAGGGACGCTCGAGTTTATATTCCTCGGCTGCGAGGACTTCAGTCCATTTGTCAGTTAGCAGATCCTGATCAGCTTGAAGCTGCTGTTGCTTTTTCTTCAGGCTATTTGCCGTGGCCATAAGCCTGCGCTTGAAGCGCTCTTGTTCGACGGGATCCTCTGGTACGGCGAATTCATCGTCGCCGAGGCTTACCTCGTCTTCAGAGGGGGGCATGTAATTGTCATCCTCCTCTCCGCCAGCCGCTCTCTCAGGAGAGCTGGCACCTTCATCCTCCTGATCTAACTCTTGCTGGAGGGGGTTTTCATTGTCTTCGGTGCTATCTCGAGTGTTATTATCTCTTGAGCTGGTATCACCACTTTTGCTTTGGCGGTACTTAGAGCGGCGCCGATGACGTCGGCGCTTGGGTTGCTTCTTAGAGGGGTCATCCTTCGCTATCTCGTCGCTGTTGCCTTCATTGGGTGTATCCACCATGTATATGTCATACGACGAGGTGGCTTTCCAGTGCCCTATAGGTGCTGGTTCATGTTCATCTCCTACATTGTCGTCCATACCGTCGATGTCTTCAGAGTCGAAGTTGAGCATGTCGGTTAAATCATCGACAGTGGCTACAAAGTAGGTGGTGGGTGGGCGTCGAATTTCTTCGTCGTCCGCATCCCAGTCTTGTTGGCCATAATCCGGCCAGGGCTCTCCTGACAAAGAGAGAGACCTTAGTGAATTCAGAATATCGCCGAAGGGCGAGTGCTGAAAGATATCCGTGGCGGTGAATTCCATGATCGGTGCCCACTCGGATTCGATTGGCAGGGGCGCGGATGGTTCGGGGTCCGGAAGAGAGTCCGGCATCTTGGAGTCACGGGCTGCGCGGAGGATTATGCTAGTGTTTGGCTCGATCGCCATTGAGACTGCAGCCCCTGAGGCGGTGTCTAGCCACCCGTCCTCGATTAGCGCAGCTGGCTCCGAGCTAAGGGTCGGAGCTGGTGTGGGCGCGGCCTCTGGAGTACCGTCCGGTGGCAGAGCTAGGTCATGCCCATCGAGACAGTGCGGCGCGCCCGGCTGTGGCTCAAATCCGTCGAAGATCAAGTCTCCGCGGATGTCGGCCGTGTAGTTCAAACTTCCAAATCTGACCTGATGGCCAGGGGCGTAGCTTTCAATCTGCTCCAGATGGCCAAGCGAATTAGCCCGCAGTGCAAAGCCGCCAAATACAAAAATCTGTTCGAGGAGAAAAGTCTCACCCTGGACCGCATCGCTACCGATGATAGTAGGAGCCATCAAGCCTAACGGCGACGACATAGAGGAACTCTCAATGAAAGCACCAATGTCGGTGTCAAAACCGGCGGATCTCGGTTAGGGGGTCCCGAACTGTGCGTCTAGGCCGAATGGTAACAGGAGGCAAGGGACACGAAGTTTTACCCAGGTTCGGGCCTTCTTGATGGAGGTAAAACCCTACGTCCTGCTCGATTGATATTGATGATATGAGTGTTACAAGAGTAGATCTACCACGATATAAGAGAGGCTAAACCCTAGAAGCTAGCCTACAGTATGATTGTATGTTGTGATTGTTGTCCTATGGACTAAAGCCCTCCGGTTTATATAGACACCGGAGAGGGTTAGGGTTACACAAGGTCGGTTACAAAAAGAGGAGATATCCATATACGTATTGCCTAGCTTGCCTTCCACGCCAAGTAGAGTCCCATCCGGACACGAGACAAAGTCTTCAATCTTGTATCTTCATAGTCTAACAGTCCGGCCAATGGAGATAGTCCGGCTTTCCAGAGACCCCCTAATCCAGGACTCCCACATTCATACTTTCGCTAGTGTAAGTTCCCTCAACAGTACTAACATAATTGGACTCCCACATTCATACTTTCGCTAGTGTAAGTTCCCTCAACAGTACTAACATAATTGGATCATAAAACTATCCCTCCACATGCAACAAAGAGTCACTCCAAAGTCACTAATAGCGGAGAACGAACAAAGAGATTATGGTAGGGTACGAAACCACCTCAAAGTTATTCTTTCCAATCAATCCGTTGGGCTATTCCTATAAGTGTCACAAACTGCCCTAGAGTTCGTACTGGAATAACACCTTAAGATACAAATCAACCAAAACCCTAATGTCACCTAGATACTCCAATGTCACCTCAAGTATCCGTGGGTATGATTATACGATACGCATCACACAATCTCAGATTCATCTATTCAACCAACACATAGAACCTCAAAGAGTGCCCCAAAGTTTCTACGAGAGAATCACGACGAAAACGTGTGCCAACCCCTATGCATAGGTTCCCAATGTCACGAAACCCGCAAGTTGGTCACCAAAACATACATCAAGTGGCACGTGGTACCCCATTGTCACCACAGATATCCACGGCAAGACATACATCAAGTGTTCTCAAGTCTTTAAAGACTCAATCCGATAAGATTACTTCAAGGGGAAAACTCAATTCATTACAAGAGAGAAGAGGGGGGAAGAAACATCATAGGATCCAAATATAATAGCAAAGCTCGCGATACATCAAGATCGTATCATCTCAAGAACAAGAGAGAGAGAGAGAGAGAGAGAGAGATCAAATACATAGCTACTGGTACATACCCTCAGCCCCGAGGGAGAACTACTCCCTCCTCGTCATGGAGAGCACCGGGATGATGAAGATGGCCACCGGAGAGGGATTGCCCCCTCCGGCAGGGTGCCAGAACGGGTCTAGATTGGTTTTTGTTGGCTACGGAGGCTTCTGGTGATTGAACTCCCTATCTAATGTGTGTTCTGGAAGTTTTAGGTCACGTAGGTATATATGGGTGTAGGAGGTACGTCAGGGGAGCCACGGGGGCCTCACGAGGCAGGGGGCGCGCCCCCCACCCTCGTGGGCAGCTCCCGTATCTTCTGACGTGGGGTCCAAGTCCATCAGGTGTGTTTCCTTCCAAAAATAACTTCTCCAGTTGATTTCGTTCCGTTTCGACTCCGTCTGATATTCCTTTTCTTCAAAACACTGAAATAGGCATAAAACAGCAAATCTGGGCTGGGCCTCCGGTTAATAGGTTAGTCCCAAAAGCAATATAAAAGTGGATAATAAAGCCCTATATTGCCCAAAACAGTAGATAATATAGCATGGAGCAATCAAAAATTATAGATACATTGGAGACATATCGGGAGCCTCCGACAAGATTGTCGAGTTGAACCAATGAGTTTGTACGGGCAAGGAGATCGCCTACTTCGTGAAGATCTACCCTAGTGAGGCAAGTCCTTCGTGGGCGATGGCCATGGTGGGATAGACAAGATTGCTTCTTCGTGGACCCTTCGTGGGTGGAGCCCTCCGTGGACTCGCGCAACCGTTACCATTCGTGGGTTGAAGTCTCCATCAACGTGAATGTACGATAGCACCACCTATCGGAACCACGCCAAAAATCTCCGTGTCTCCAATTGCGTTTGCACACTCCAATCCCATCCATTTGCATTCTCGCAACTTGCATGCTTTATTTTCCGCTGCTCATATACTCTTGTCATGCTTGCTTGAAATGTATTGTGAATGTTTAAATTTGTGCTAAATCCCTACCTTAACTTGAAGAGAATAAAATTGCTACTTTTATTTGTTAAGAGTCTATTCACCCCCCCCCCCCTCTAGACACCTCTTCTCGATCCTTTCAACTGGTCTAAATCCTAAGCGTGCAAGGGTCTGGGCGATGTCAGCATGACGTCAGGGTGATGTCAGCAGTCAAACGGTCAGTTGATTTAGTCAAACTGACGTGTGGGTCCCACTATCATTGACTAAGACTAACTAATCAAAGTTAATTAGTTTAACTAGTGATTAGGTTAATCTAAACATAATGAAATAAGTTAATTAATCACTTAATTAATTATTTTAATTTATTATTTTTATTTTTAAAAAAATTAACGTTCCAGGGGCGGGGCCCCACTTGTCGTTGGCCCCGGGGGCCTAGGAAGCGCTAACGGGCTCCCGGGCATGCGGGCGTCGGGCAAGGCTATAGCAGCTGCTGCGGGGGTGCCCGTCGGGCACGTGCGGGGCTCTAGCAAGGCATGGTCACCGGTCGGTGGAGCGGGGCGGCACAAAGCGGGGCCAGCGGGCGGGGCCACGGTGGTGCGAGGCTAGGCAGTGGACGACGTGACGGCGCAAATGAGCGGCGACTAGCAACAAGGGCAGCAGCGTAGAAGCATCATCTGCAGCGCTGCAGCGAGGGCAGCGGAGTGCGGCGTTGGCGCGAGCGGGCAGCCAACAGCGGGCGAAGCGGGCGGCAGGACGGAGCGAGGCCAGGCGGTCGCCGCGGCAGGCGACGAACCGCAGACGCGGCGGGCGAGCGCGTGCTGGTCGTGGCCAGCGCCCATGGCGGAGGTGGGAGCACGGCCATGGCCATGGTGGGGTGCATGACAAAGGAGGTTAGGAGAGGCCGGAGCCCGGAACCTCACCCGCGTTGGAGGGAAGGGGTTCGGCGAGGCTTGAAGAAGCCGTTTGGGGAGGAGGTCGGGGACGAGCGACGGAGACTGGGAGCACCGGCGGGGTCGGGCGGCGGCGACATCGAGTCACGCGGTGGTCGAGGCGGTGAAGAAGTTGCGGGGTGGAGGCGGCAGCCCTCGGGCGCGGGCATGCTCGTTGGGGCCGCCGGGAGCAGCGGTGGACCAGGTCGGGACGATGGAGCACCGGCGAGGAAGGGCGTCACCGCGGTAGTGGTGGCGGAGGCGGGCACAGCGCCCCGATCCAGATTGAGTCGGGGGGAGGAGACGAGGGAGCGAGAGGGGAGTGGGGGAACGTGGGGGTAGCGGTGCTAGGGTTTGGCCTAGTGGGGGTAGTAGGTGGGGACTGGGATGGGGGTAGTAGGTGGGGACTGGGCAGGGTCGAGGCCAAGTTGGGGGTTTCTTTTATTTTATTGTTACTTTTTTATTTATATACTTTTTCTTCTTTGTTTTTATTTTACTTTTAATTACTTTAGTTCAAGAAAAATACAAAACTTACTCCTAGAAATTGCACAATAAATTAGCCTATAGCCACAATATAGTTTAGCACCCAAAAAATAGTTTGTAACTTTATATTACATAAAAGCATTTAAATTATTGTTTAGCCCATGTTTAATTTATTTCTAGGCCATCTAAACACTTTACAAAATATTGGTTTCTCCACCATCATTACTTATGAATTATTGGTCACATTTAGAACATTTTAGTTTTGTCATTTGAAAGCTTTATTTGCCTGACTTGATTTTGAATGTGAATTTGAATTGGTTTTGAATTAACGTGAGATTAACAACAGTAACTGTGGTGACATGGCATCATTAATGTGGGATTACAGTAGCTAATTATCTGGGCGTTACAAGCACATTGGCCATTCTCCCCCATCCCAACAGCAAACCCTCGCCCACCTCCTTCATCGTCGCCGCCGCCCATTTTTCCGGTGACTCTGCCAGCTGCTGAAGGAAATATGCCCTAGAGGCAACAATAAAGTTATTATTTATTTCCTTATTTCATGATAAATGTTTATTATTCATGCTACAATTGTATTAACCGGAAACATAATACATGTGTGAATACATAGACAAACAGAGTGTCACTAGTATGCCTCTACTTGACTAGCTCGTTGAATCAAAGATGGTTAAGTTTCCTAGCCATAGACATGAGCTGCCATTTGATTAACGGGGTCACGTCATTAGATAATGATGTGATTGACTTGACCCATTCCGTTAGCATAGCACTTGATCATTTAGTTTGTTGCTATTGCTTTCTTCATGACTTATACATGTTCCTATGACTATGAGATTATGAAACTCCCGTTTACCGAAGGAACACTTTGTGTGCTACCAAACGTCACAATGTAACTGGGTGATTATAAAGGTGCTCTACAGGTGTCTCCAAAGGTACTTGTTGGGTTGGTGTATTTCGAGATTAGGATTTGTCACTCCGATTGTAGGAGAGGTATCTCTGGGCCCTCTCAGTAATGCACATCACTTAAGCCTTGCAACTAATGAGTTAGTTGCGGGATGATGTATTACGGAACAAGTAAAGAGACTTGCCGATAACGAGATTGAACTAGGTATTGAGCTACCGACGATCAGATCTCGGGCAAGTAACATACCGATGACAAAGGGAACAACGTATGTTGTTATGCGGTCTGACCGATAAACATCTTCGTAGAATATGTAGGAGCCAATATGGGCATCCAGGTCCCGCTATTGGTTATTGACCAGAGAGGTGTCTCGGTCATGTCTACATAGTTCTCGAACCCATAGGGTCCGCACGCTTAACGTTCATTGATGATATAGTACTACGAGTTATGTATGTTAGTGACCGAATGTTGTTCGAAGTTCCGGATAAGATCACGGACATGACGAGGAACTCCGGAATGGTCCGGAGATAAAGATTGATATATGGGATAATAGTGTTTGGACTCCGGAAGGGTTCCGGAATTCACCGGAAGGGGTTCCGGATGTTTCCCGAAATGTTTGGGTACGAGAACACTTTATTTGGGCCAAAGGGGAAAGCCCACAAGGTTTTTGGAAAGCGCAAAAGGATGTTTTGCGGAGTCCAGGGGCCAGACGCCAGGGTCCCTGGTGTCTGGGTCCAGACGCCGGGAACCCTGCCGTCTGGCCCTGGAGTCCGAGAAGGACTCTTGCCTTTCGGGTGAAACCAACTTTGTGGAGGCTTTTACTCCAAGTTTCGACCCCAAGGCTCAACATATAAATCGAGGGGTAGGGCTAGCACCCAAGAGACATCAAGAAACACCAAGCCGTGTGCCGGCAACCCCGTCCCCTCTAGTTTATCCTTCGTCATAGTTTTCATAGTGCTTAGGCGAAGCCCTGCGGAGATTGTTCTTCACCAACACCATCACCATGCCGTCGTGCTGCCGGAACTCATATACTACTTCGCCCCTCTTGCTGGATCGAGAAGGCGAGGACGTCACTAAGCCGAATGTGTGCAGAACTCGGAGGTGCCGTGCTTTCGGTACTTGGATCGGTCGGATCGTGAAGACATACGACTACATCAACCGCGTTGATATAACGCTTTCGTGAACGGTCTATGAGGGTATGTAGACAACACTCTCCCCTCTCGTTGCTATGCATCACCATGATCCTGCGTGTGCGTAGGAATTTTTTTGAAATTACTACGTTCCCCAACAGTGGCATCCGAGCCAGGTTTTGTGCGTAGATGTCATATGCACGAGTAGAACACAAGTGAGTTGTGGGCGATATAAGTCATAATGCTTACCAGCATGTCATACTTTGGTTCGGCGGTATTGTTGGATGAAGCGGCCTGGACCGATATTACGCGTACGCTTACGCGAGACTGGTTCTACCGACGTGCTTTGCACACAGGTGGCTGGCGGGTGTCAGTTTCTCCAACTTTAGTTGAACCGAGTGTGGCGACGCCCGGTCCTTGCGAAGGTTAAAACAACACCAACTTGACGAACTATCGTTGTGGTTTTGATGCGTAGGTTAGAACGGTTCTTGCTAAGCCCAGTAGCAGCCACGTAAAACTTGCAAGAACAAAGTAGAGGGCGTATAACTTGTTTTTGCAGGGTATGTTGTGATGTGATATGGTCAAGACATGATGCTAAATTTTATTGTATGAGATGATCATGTTTTGTAACCGAGTTATCGGCAGCTGGCAGGAGCCATATGGTTCTCGCTTTATTGTATGCAATGCAATCGCCCTGTAATGCTTTACTTTATCACTAAGCGGTAGCGATAGTCGTAGAAGCATAAGATTGGCAAGATGACAACGATACTACGATGGAGATCAAGGTGTCACGCCGGTGACGATGGTGATCATGACGGTGCTTCGAAGATGGAGATCACAAGCACAAGATGATGATGGCCATATCATATCACTTATATTGATTGCATGTGATGTTTATCTTTTATGCATCTTATCTTGCTTTGATCGACGGTAGCATTATAAGATGATCCCTCACTAAATTATCAAAGTATAAGTGTTCTCCCTGAGTATGCACCATTGCGAAAGTTCTTCGTGCTGAGACACCATGTGATGATCGGGTGTGATAAGCTCTACATCCATCTACAATGGGTGCAAGCCAGTTTTGCACACGCAGAATACTCAGGTTAAACTTGACGAGCCTAGCATATGCAGATATGGCCTCAGAACACTGAGATCGAAAGGTCGAGCGTGAATAATATAGTAGATATGATCAACATAGTGATGTTCACCATTGAAAACTACTGCATTTCACGTGATGATCGGTTATGTTTAGTTGATTTGGATCACGTGATCACTTAGATGATTAGAGGGACGTCTATCTAATTGGGAGTTCTTAAGTAATATGATTAAATTGAACTTTAATTTATCATGAACTTAGTCCTGGTAGTATTAGCATATCTATGTTGTAGATCAGTAGCTCGTGTTAAGCTCCCTGTTTTATTTCTGATATGTTCCTAGAGAAAACTAAGTTGAAATATGTTAGTAGCAATGATGCGGATTGGATACGTGATCTGAGGATTATCCTCATTGCCGCATAGAAGAATTATGTCCTTGATGCACCGCTAGGTGACGGACCTATTGCAGGAGCATATGCAGACATTATGAACATTTGGCAAAGCTCGGTATGATGCCTACTTGATATTTTAGTGCACCATGCTTAACGGCTTAGAATCGGGACTTCAAAGACGTTTTGAACGTCATGGACCATATGAGATGTTCCAGGAGTTGAAATTAATATTTCAAGCAAATACCCGAGTTGAGAGATATGAAGTCTCCAACAAAGTTATATAGCTAAGACATGGAGGAGAATAGCTCAAGCAGTGAGCATGTGCTCAGATTGTCTGGGTACTACAATCGCTTGAATCAAGTGGGAGTTAATCTTCCAGATAAAATAGTGATTCACAGAATTCTCTAGTCACCATCACCAAGTTAGTAGAACTTCATGATAAACTATAATATGCAAGGGATGGCATAAACAATTCCCAAGCTCTTCGCGATGCTAAATCGGCGAAGGTAGATATCAAGAAAAACATCAAGTGTTGATGGTTGACAAGACCAGTAGTTTCAAGAGAAACAGCAAAGGGAAGAAGGGGAACTTCAAGAAGAACGACAAGCAAGTTGCTGCTCAAGTGAAGAAGCCCAAGTCTGGACCTAAGCCTGAGACTAAGTGCTTCTACTGCAAAGGACTGGTCACTAGAAACGGAACTACCCCAAGTATTTGGCAGATAAGAAGGATGGCAAAGTGAACAAGCTATATTTGATATACATGTTATTAATGTGTACTTTACTAGTGTTTATAGCAACACCTCAGTATTTGATACTGGTTCAGTTGCTAAGAATAGTAACTCGAAATGGGAGTTGCAGAATGAACAGAGACTAGTTAAGGGTGAAGTGACGATGTGTATTGGAAATGGTTCCAAGATTGATATGATCATCATCGCACACTCCCTATACTTTCGGGATTAGTGCTAAACCTAAATAAATGTTATTTAGTGTTTGCGTTAAGCATGAATATGATTGGATCATGTTTATTGCAATACGGTTATTCATGTAAGTTAGAGAATAATTGTTGTTCTGTTTACATGAATAAGACCTTCTATGGTCATACACCCAATGAAAATGGTTTGTTGGATCTCGATCGTGGTGATACACATTTTCATAATATTGAAGCCAAAAGATGCAAAGTTAATAATGATAGTGCAACTTATTTGTGGCACTGCCGTTTAGGTCATATTGGTGTAAAGCGCATGAAGAAAATCCATGTTGATGGGCTTTTGGAATCACTTGATTATGAATCAGTTGATGCTTGCGAACCATGCCTCATGGGCAAGATGACTAAGACTCCGTTCTCCGGAACAATGGAGCGATCAACAGATTTGTTGTAAATCATACATACTGATGTATGTGGTCCGATGAATATTGAGGCTCGCGGTAGGTATCATTATTTTCTGATCTTCACATATGATTTGAGCAGATATGAGTATATCTACTTGATGAAACACAAGTCTGAAATATTTGAAAAGTTTAAAGAATTTCAGAATGAAGTGGAGAATCATCGTAACAAAAATAAAAGTTTCTACGATATGATCGCATAAGTAAAATATTTGAGTTACGAGTTTGGCCTTCAGTTAAAACAATGTGAAATAGTTTCACTACTCACGCCACCTGGAACACCACAGTGTAATGGTGTGTCCGAACGTCGTAACCGTACTTTATTAGATGTAGTGCAATCTATGATGTCTCTTACCGATTTACCACTATCATTTTGGGGTTATGCATTAGAGACAGCTACATTCACGTTAAATAGGGCACCATCTAAATTTGTTGAGACGACACCGTATGAACTATGGTTTGGCAAGAAACCTAAGTTGTCATTTCTTAAAGTTTGAGGTTGCAATGCTTATGTGAAAAAGTTCCAACCTGATAAGCTCAAACCCAAATCGGAGAAGTGCGTCTTCATAGGATACCCAAAATAAAATGTTGGGTACACCTTCTATCACAGATCCGAAGGCAAGTTATTCATTGCTGAGAATGGATCGTTTCTAGAGAAGGAGTTTCTCTCGAAAGAAGTGAGTGGGTGGAAAGTAGAACTTGATGAGGTAACTGTACCTGCTCCCTTATTGGAAAGTAGTTCATCACAGAAATCTGTTCCTGTGACTACTACACCAATTAGTGAGGAAGCTAATGATGATGATCATGTAACTTCAGATCAAGTTACTACCGAACTCGTAGGTAAACCAGAGTGAGATCCACACCAGAGTGTTAGGGTAATCCTGTTCTGGAGGTCATGTTACTTGACCATGATGAACCTATGAACTATGAGGAAGCGATGATGAGCCCAGATTCCGCGAAATGGCTTGAGGTCATGAAATCTAAGATGAGATCCATGTATGAGAACAAAGTATGGACTTTGATTGACTTGCCCAATGATTGGCGAGCCATTGAGATTAAATGGATCTTCAAAAGGAAGATGGGCGCTGATAGTAGTGTTACTATCTACAAAGCTAGAATTGTCGCAAAAAGGTTTTTGACAAGTTCAAGGTGTTGACTACGATGAGAGTTTCTCACTCGTATCTATGCTTAAGTCTGTCCGAATCATGTTAGCAATTACCGCATTTTATGAAATCTGGCAAATGGACAAACAAAACTACATTCCTTAATGGATTAATTAAAGAAGAGTTGTATATGATGCAACCAGAAGGTTTTGTCAATCCTAAAGGTACTAACAAAATATGCAATCTCCAGCGATCCATCTATGGACTAGTGCAAGCATCTCGGAGTTGGAATATACACTTTGATAAGTTGATCAAAGCATATAGTTTTATACAGACTTGCGGTGAAGCCTGTATTTACAAGAAAGTGAGTGGGAGCACTACAGCATTTCTGATAATTATATGTGAATGACATATTGTTGATCGGAGATAATGTAGGATTATTCTGCAAAGCATAAAGGAATGTTTGAAAGGAGTTTTTCAAAGAAAGACCTCGGTAAAGCTGCTTACATGTTGAGCATCAAGATCTATAGAAATAGATCAAGACGGTTGATGAGTTTTTCAATGAGTACATACCTTGACAAGATTTATAAGTAGTGCAAAATGGAACAGTCAAAGAAGGAGTTCTTGCTTGTGTTACAAGGTGTGAAGTTGAGTAAGACTCAAAACCCGACCACGGTAGAAGATAGAGAGAGAATGAAAGTCATTCCCTATGCATCAACCATAGGTTCTATAAGGTATGCCATGTTGTGTACCAGACCTATTGTATACCTTGCCCTGAGTTTGGCAAGGGAGTACAATAGTGATCTAGGAGTAGATCACTAGACATTGGTCAAAATTATCCTTAGTGGAGCAGGGATATGTTTCTCGATTATGGAGGTGACAAAAGGTTCGTCGTAAAGGGTTACGTCGATGCAAGTTTTGACACTGATCCAGATGACTCAAAGTCTCAATCTGGATACATATTGAAAGTGGGAGCAATTAGCTGGAGTAGCTCCGTGCAAAGCATTGTTGACATAGAAATTTGCAAAATACATACGGATCTGAATGTGGCAGACCCGTTGACTAAACTTCCCTCACAAGCAAAACATGATCACACCTTAGTACTCTTTGGGTATTAATCACATAGCGACGTGAACTAGATTATTGACTCTAGTAAACCCTTTGGGTGTTGGTCACATGACGATGTGAACTATGGGTGTTAATCACATGGTGATGTGAACTATTGATGTTAAATCACATGGCAATGTGAACTAGATTATTGACTCTAGTGCAAGTGGGAGACTGAAGGAAATATGCCCTAGAGGTAATAATAAAGTTATTATTTATTTCCTTATTTCATGATAAATGTTTATTATTCATGCTAGAATTGTATTAACCAGAAACATAATACATGTGTGAATACATAGACAAACAGAGTGTCACTAGTATGCCTCTACTTGACTAGCTCGTTGAATCAAAGATGGTTAAGTTTCCTAGCCATAGACATGAGTTGTCATTTGATTAACGGGGTCACATTATTATAGAATGATGTGATTCACTTGACCCATTCCGTTAGCATAGCACTTGATCGTTTAGTTTGTTGCTATTGCTTTCTTCATGACTTATACATGTTCCTATGACTATGATATTATGCAACTCCCGTTTATCGGAGGAACACTTTGTGTGCTACCAAACGTCACAATGTAACTGGCTGATTATAAAGGTGCTCTACAGGTGTCTCCAGAGGTACTTGTTGGGTTGGCGTATTTCGAGATTAGGATTTGTCACTCCGATTGTCGGAGAAGTATCTTTGGGCCCTCTCGGTAATGCACACCACTTAAGCCTTGCAAGCATTGCAACTAATGAGTTAGTTGCAGTATGATGTATTACGGAACGAGTAAAGAGACTTGCCGGTAACGAGATTGAACTAGGTATTGTGATACCGACGATCAAATCCCGGGCAAGTAACATACCGATGACAAAGGGAACAACATATGTTGTTATGCGGTCTGACCGATAAAGATCTTCGTAGAATATGTAGGAGCCAATATGGGCATCCAGGTCCCGCTATTGGTTATTGACCAAAGAGGTGCCTCGGTCATGTCTACATAGTTCTCGAACCCGTAGGGTCCGCACGCTTAACGTTCGTTGACGATATAGTACTATGAGTTATGTATGTTGGCGACCGAATGTTGTTCGGAGTTCCGGATAAGATCACGGACATGACGAGGAACTCCGGAATGGTCCGGAGATAAATATTGATATATGGGATAATAGTGTTTGGACTCCAGAAGGGTTCCGAAATTCACCGGAAGGGGTTCTGGATGTTTCCTGAAATGTTTGGGTACGAGAACACTTTATTTGGGCCAAAGAGGAAAGCCCACAAGGTTTTTGTAAAGCGCAAAAGGATGTTTTGTGGAGTCCAGGGGCCAGACGCTAGGGTCCCTGGTGTCTGGGTCCAGGCGCCGGGAACCCTGGCGTCTGGGTCCAAGCGCCGGGAACCCTGCCGTCTGGCCCTGGAGTCCGAGAAGGACTCTTGCCTTTCGGGTGAAACCGACTTTGTGGAGGCTTTTACCTCCAAGTTTCGACCCCAAGGCTCAACATATAAATAGAGGGGTAGGGCTAGCACCCAAGAGACATCAAGAAACACCAAGCCGTGTGTCGGCAACCCCGTCCCCTATAGTTTATCCTCCGTCATAGTTTTCGTGGTGCTTAGGCGAAGCCCTGCGGAGATTATTCTTCACCAACACCGTCACCACGTCGTCGTGCTGCCGGAACTCATCTACTACTTTGCCCCTCTTGCTGGATCGAGAAGGCGAGGACGTCACCGAGCCGAACGTGTGCAGAACTCGGAGGTGCTGTGCTTTCGGTACTTGGATTGGTCGGATCATGAAGACGTACGACTACATCAACCACGTTGATATAACGCTTCCACGAATGGTCTACGAGGGTATGTAGACAACACTCTCCCCTCTTGTTGCTATGCATCACCATGATCTTGCGTGTGCGTAGGAATTTTTTTGAAATTACTATGTTCCCCAACACTATCGGTGCCGTAACATCCCCTCTGCAACGCCGCCACCTCCCACGTCGCCCGCCACTACCGGCTAGCCTCCTACCCCTGCTCCCCTGACACAGCCACGACCACGACCAAGAAGCTGCCTTACCACCCCGGCCGGTTCCTCACCGGCACGCTTGTCACACGCCAGCATGCTCGTCGCACGCCGCTAGGGCAGCTACCTGGTCCGAGGGCGGCACGACTCTCTTCACCGGTCGTCTCCTTCGTCGACGCCCGCAAGTTGTTCGACAGTTTGCCAAGATACAAAATGGACTCCGCCGACGAGTTCTTTTTTCACAATTTCCTTTGCGACTCCGACGATTCCTCGTCTGATGATGAGGAGGAGAATGTCGGCGTTCTGGGAACGGGGGTCCCCAGACTTGCTTGCCTGCGGCCTGCGGCGTGGCTCAAAGGGGGGCCCAGCACGGCCCATCTTCACCAACACAGACCCAAGACCCTCGCGAGGGGCCAAGCCTCGCGGGGCGGACGGCACGGAGCTTCCTCAGGCACGGCCTCATCAGGCTGGCTCGCGAGGAGGCGGAGAGATCAAGGCGGGGTACCTCATGAGGTGCCTGTGACACAAGCCATGACGACCAAGGGCTCCTGGCGGGCGCCAGCCCGCGCAGTGTCCTCCTTTCCTCTTTGGTGCAAAGGGAGCAAGCGCAGTCACGGAGTACCGAGGCATCAGGCAAAGGTTGCCATTTCGGTGCAACAAGACCAAGACCAGGAGGACTGCAAGATGGAGGTCATTGTGGAGCCCAAGACGGCGTCACCACCAGAGCTTTGTGCAGGCGAAGACTACTTTTGTCAGGATAGCTGGTACTAGCTGTCCCCCTTCAAATTAGCCCGCCATTGTTGGCTCCCTTCCCGCTTGATATTTGGGAAGAGGACCAGGGCCTCTATAAATAGGACTAGCCACCCCCAGGGGAGGGAGACACCATCAGTGGTGAGGAGAGAGAGAGAGAGGTTTAGGAGGTGGGAGATCGAATCAGTGGGAGATCGAGATCAACAACCGGAAAGAGAGAGAGAGAGAGAGAAGGGTGACTGAACTCCTCCTAGCAGTTCGTCCCCCCCAGCCAAGAACAGACCCTCGCGAGGCCGTTCTTCCTTGTATTGTTCATCACCATCAGCCAAGAGGCAATCCACCAAGCCACACACTGGAGTAGGGAATTACACCACAACGGTGGCCCGAACCAGTATAAACCCTGTGTCTCTCGTGTTGTTCTTTCCATAGCTTAGATCTTAGCGAGGTGGAGGGGTGCAGGTAGGTAGGGGGCGAAATCTCCGCGCGCACCCCAGTGTTCGAACCTCAAGGGTCTGTCGGAACCCGAAATCCGACATTTGGCGCGCCAGGTAGGGGGCGCCGGAGTTCGTCTTCCACCACCCCGTTCTCCTCCGACCATCGCGCCCATGTCTGACACTCATCGGGCCCGCGCCGAGCGCCGGGCCGCTCTCGCATCCCACGTCGCCCAGACGGCTCCTATCGGCGGGCGTCCTCGTCGTTCCCCGTCACCTGCCTTCAATGCCGCCACCGGCCCGGCGGGGGACGAGCAGCAAGCATCGTCTCAGCATCCGTCCGTGCGACAAGACGGCCGCACCGCAACTCCCTCGCTCACCCCAGCTAGTTCTTCGTCCCGCGTGATCCGTGCACCCAAGGAGGCTCGAGCTGCGCTCATCGCGGCAAATGAGCTCCTGCGCTACCGTCCCGTCGACGACGTCTACGAAGAATGGCTCGACCGCGTCGCCGAGCTCGTCCGCGCCGCAGGGGGCTCTCCTGCGCTGTCTGTTCCGCTACACCGCACCCCGCCCCGCGCGGGCGACGAAGCTCTGGCGGCGCCCCGGCCGCCTCCTCCTCAAGAGGGCGCCATGGCTCCAAGGCGCGTGGCCCCTGTGCGGAACCCGCTCTTTCAGGTGCCAGCGCGGCAAGAGCAGAGCTGCCAGGAAGTCCCTCGCCCGCAAGAAGCTGCCCGGACGCTCCCTGCTCTAGCACGTCGCGACCATGCTCCTGCTCCTGCACGTCAAGACCCCGTGCTTCTCCCAGCTGCAGCGCGTGGGGACATGCAAGACCAAGCTCTCCGTCACCCAAGGCCTCCCGTGGCCACAGCAGGCTGCCGTGCCTTCACCACCGAGCTACACAGCGTCGCGTGGCCCGGCAAGTTCAAGCCAGACCTGCCTCCTCGTTACGACGGCACGGCTGACCCTGCGGAGTTCCTCCAGCTCTACGAGCTGGGCATCAAAGCTGCCAACGGAGACGAGAAAGTCATGGCGAACTGGTTTCCCATGGCGCTCAAGGACGGGGCCCGCACCTGGCTCCTGAACCTGGCTCCAGGCACGATCTCCTCCTGGGACGAGATGCGCACCCGCTTCATTGCTAACTTCCAAGGTACTCGCGACCGGCCACCCGCCGTGAGCGACATGCGCCGCATCAAGCAACAACCCGGGTAGACCCTGCAGAAGTACATCCAACGCTTCAACAACGCACGCCTCAAGATTCCCAGGGTGACTGAGGAGGCCATCATCTCAGCCTTCTCTGACGGCGTGCGTGATGTCAAGATGAAGAAGGAGCTGGCGATGCATGAAGACCTGTGCACTTCCTTGGAGCTGTTCAACTTGGCAACCAAGTGCGCCAGGGCTGAGGAAGGGCGTCTCTCCCTCCTCGAGCTGCCTGCCACAGACCCAGAAGAGAAGAAGCCCAAGGCCAAGGATGTGAAGCACAAGGGGGCTGCCGTGCTCGCGGCAGAACCAGACACCAAGCGGGGCAGAGATCAGCCCGAACCTTCCAAGGGCAGCCGGTACTGTGTGTACCACGACCTCCACACCCATAACACCAACGAATGTCAAGAGCTCCAAGCCGTGCGAGAAGAAAGGATCGGCCGTCGCCCCGACCGCGGTGACCGGGGCTACGGTCGAGGAGGAGGAAGGAACGCAGGACGATGGGAAGACCGTGGCCCACGCCAAGGGTGGCGCGATCAACCTCGCGAGGATCGCTGGCAAGACCCGCCTCGCGAGGAAGACTAGAGGGATCAGCCTCGCGAGGATCGCCTGCAAGGCAACACAGGCCTCCCTCCGTTGCCGCCGCAGCCAAGGAGAAACAAGGACCGCCACCAGGACGAGGGGGCTGGGGGCTTCCAGGAGCCGCGCGCGATCGCCTGCATCCTGGGCGGGGCTCAAGCCCCATCCTCTCAATGCATCTTCAAGCACTTCGCCCGCGAAGTGAATGCAGTCCTCCCCAGGCTCGAAGCCACGCGCCCTCTCAGGTGGTCGGCGTGCGCCATCATGTTCAGCTCAGCAGATCAGCTCAAGTGTGTGGCTACAGCCGAAGTCCTCCCGATGCTTTGTTCCCCAATCATCAGCAACGTGGTGGTCACCAGGACCCTCATCGATGGCGGGGCAGGGCTCAACGTCCTGTCCGTGGAAACATTCAACAATCTCCAAGTGCCCTACAGCCAGCTTCAGCCAACCAAGCCTTTCTCCGGAATCACCGACGGCTCCACGGTCCTGATTGGGCAGGTCCGCCTCCCTGTCACCTTCGGGGCACGCGACAACTACCGCACCGAGCTCATCGACTTCAACGTCGCTCACATTCGCCTGCCGTACAACGCCATCCTTGGGTACCCAGCGCTGGCCAAGTTCATGGTCGTAACTCACCACAGCTACAACGTTCTCAAGATGCCAGGAAGTGGCGGAGTCATCACGGTGCCCTGTGAAGAGAAGGACGCGGTGTGTTCCCTGGAACGAGCCTTTCAGGCCGCGTCACTGGAAGACCCGGATCGCGGAAGCAGGAGGCTTCCCGAGACCGCCCCCAAGAAGAAGAAGACATCATCCAGCCCGGCCCCTCAGGAGGCAGGCCCCTCTAGGCCCGTGCCTGCCCAGGGGGAACCTCCTTCCATCGCATAGGAAAGCGCGCCCGGCGCCCTCCTCGGGCAGGGCTCGGGGGCTCTCCCCTGGAGGGCCATCGACCTGGCTAGGGTAACGAGGGAGGCGCTTGGGCACCACATGGAGGCGTGTTTCGAAGCACGTTTCCCTCAAGAAGGAGCAAGGCAAGGAGAGCCAGACCCTCAGGAGTTCGTCAGCAAGGCCATTCAGGAGCTACAGGAGTCAAGAGTCATGAAAGGCGGCCGCCTCCTACCAGCAGTGGCTCCCCATCCAGGCGAGGATGGTGGGATGCGCGTCTGCATCGACATACCAGGGCTCAACCAAGTCGCCTCTCTGGAGCGCTTCTGGCCCTCGCGAGTGGGGCGCTGCGGAGGTCCACCCCACAGCTACGTTCGCATGCCTTACGGCTTGCCGAACGTGGCTGCCACGTACCAGCGCCTCATGAGGGGCATCATGGAGGCACAAGAGGCCAGGCGTTCCGCGGCCCTGGCGGAGATGGAGATGGTCCGCGAGGAGCCACCAGCGCCTCCGGAGCCTCCCGAGGCCCTTGGGCCTAGGGGCTCGTGAGGATCGGCTTCCGCAGCCCATCGAGTCTGCTACACCAACACCCCATCGTCCTCAACGTCATCAGGTGACATCTTTCAAGTTTCACTTCCAGCTGGGAGCGCCCCCCAGGGCTGCATTATTCCCAGGCCGCGTGGATCCGTCCCTGCGGCGTGTATCCCTTTTATTTCATGTTGTTAGCTTACCTTGTTGGGGGCGCCCCTCGGGCTGCATGATCCCCAAGTCACTCGGGCCTGACCCAGTGATGTCCGCCTTCCCAGCATCTATTTGAATGAATCCACTCCTTCGCGGCTAATGTGCTTGACCTAGTTGCCCGCTCAACTGACGAAACTGCTCCCAAACGGCACGACGCTTGCGCATGGGTCCGTCCCTACAACGCCGACAAACCTAAATGGCTGAGCTCTGGCCGCGGCAGCCCCGCATGGCGCCACCTCGTCAAGCCTTCAGTGCCTCATTACCCCTCGGAAGCAACCAACGGCTGACTGTCAATTGTCATGGCAACCCCTCGTTCTTTCTCTGATGGGTCTACAGGATCTCTTAAAGGAGCTGCGTCAGGCAAGGCCCTTGCGGTGTCTCCTCCACTCTCATCCGCGCGAACCGCTTGCACGTTAAAGGGGGGGTGCCTGAGCATCGCGACTCAGGGCTCCTACTGGCTCTCCAGCCCTCACCCTCTGGCCTTGTCCAAGACATCGCGACCTGGCATACCAGCGACGGCTGAGACTCGCTCGAGGGCCGGGACCCGAGGACGTAGAGCAGAAAGGGGAGCAAGGGCGAGAGGGGAGGGACACACGAGGACCTCGCCGAGCAACCTCGTGCCTGCCGATGCATGGACCCGGTGACACACCAGAGAGCGGCCCCTGATTCTCGAGATAAGTCACCAACCGGAAGCGCCAGCTACCGTGGCACCATCCCCACTACCTGGGTGACGGTATCTATCCTCAATGGACCACTATTGTGAAGATTATCCCCAACCCTGTCGGAGAGAAGAGGAAAAGATTTGCCCAAGAGCAAGAGAGTGCTAGGAAGGACGTCGAGCATGCCTTTGGTGTTTTGCAATCTCGATGGGGCATCGCTCGGTATCCTGCTAATATTTGGGGCACGCAGAAACTATGGGAGGTGATGACTGCTTGTGTGATCATGCACAATATGATCATAGAAGATGAGCGCCCAGAACGTCTCTACGATCAAGGGTTTCAGTATCAAGGTGAGAATGTTGTGCCTAAGCATGGAGGAGCGGCAACGTTTGAACAATTCACCTAATTTCATCATGACTTGCGTGATTAGAAAACTCACATGCAATTGCAAAATGATTTGATTGAGCATATGTGGGCTCATGTTGATAACCAATAGATGTATCTTTTTTATTCAGCTTGCCAAACTATGTGAGACAATTTTACTTTTATTTGGCTTGTAAAACTATGCTATTTATGTAGTTGTGGACTATATGTTTGCTTGTGAAATAATGCAAAAGTTGTGTGTGAAATAATGCAAAAGTTGTGCTATTTGTTGGAAAACGGCGGCTAGCCGACCACACCGGTATATATGGGTCGACATATTGGACGCACTGCCGATCCAAATCTTAAACAGGGCTGACGCCGGGGGCGGCCAACCCAAACGGACAAAAGCGCCGTCCATTTAGGTCGCGCCCCGTTAGAGTTGCTCTAACCTACTCTTGGGCAATGGATACGAACGTTGTTACTTTGTATAAGCTATTCACACAGTTCTGAATCACCCCAGATGCTAAGACAGTCCATCTCCAGGAAATCAATTTCAACATCCCATTTCGCCCGCCCGCCCGCAGAAGTCCTGGTTACTGCCACATGTTTTTCAGGTGTTATATGTAGCACCTAGCGCATTAACAATCGATTATACGACCCCATACTAGCCAATCTTCAGGAACCGAGTTACAGTACACTGGCATTATGAACCTCCCACACAATTTGACTGGACTACTTGGTGATTTGAAATCAAGTTAACAAACATATCACACCTTTTGGTTGCCATAGTTAACCGGGAATATGAATTTTAGATTCATAGACGATAACACCAACAGCCCAGAGACAGTTTAACATAAAGGTCTGCATCAAATTCAGCAAGTACAACAAAATACATCCATTTTTCTGTTCTAGCACCCACGCTGAGAAAAAAGAAGAAATGGCGCAAATTTTTAGCATGACTACTTGACCGAGCGTAAGCACACAAGATCACTCTTCCATTGCATCACCATCAGCGACCTCTGGCTTCAGCTTCAGCTGCGTGATCTTTGTAGACAATACCTCTGCAAACAAGAGAAGGGATATCAAAAACTTCACAACGCTCAAGCATCACTATGTATGTAGCCTGTGACATTAATCAGTCACTTACCGGTATGCCCCTTGTTGAAGCTGTATCCCTTCGAGCTGACAAAAGTCCTTGGGTTTGGTAACTCGTGGTTTCTCAAGTACTCTGTGTTCCCCTGGAATTATTAACAAAGAAACTAGATTAGCAAAGCAGTGAGGCTAAAAAATGCACACTATTAGTTCCAACTAAACTAATAATAGTATATATTCCAGCACTTTAATCAATGCTAATGCATTCAACTAGTACTTTCTGAATACAATAGGTAGCGACACCTGCCCTTAATTAACGAAACAACTGCGTATCCCTGCTAGTTACATACCCTGTCATCTTATAATTTTCCCAAAAACTCTAGCGCATGGTAGAAGAAACTATGCAGTGGCATAGATAATTATGTTGAGAATTTGACTTACTACTCCATCCTTTCCTAAATATAAGTCTTTTTAGAGATTAAACATGGACTACATACGGAGCAAAATGAGTGAATCTACACCCTAAACTACGTCTATATACATCCGTATGTAGTCGATACTGAAATCTCTAAAAAGACTTATATTTAGGAACAGAGGGAGTAGAATTTACAACGAGAAATGTATGTCAGCCATGTGCAATGAAGGACCAAAACAGGAAATACTCCCTCCGTTCCTAAATATAAGTCTTTTTAGAGATTACACTATAGACTACATACGGAGCAAAATGAATGAATCTACACTCTAAACTATGTATATATACATCCGTATGTAGTTTGTAGTGAAATCTTTAAAAAGACTTGTATTTAGGAACGGAGGGAGTAGGTTGGAAGCTCATCATATAAACATCGAACATTTTGGCCGTGTTTGCAAACACTTATAGTGTTTGTCATCTCAGGTAACAGAACAAAAGTTACATAATTACATACCTTGGTTATCACACAAACATCCACGTTGCTGCCACTTCCCAAGTCATTGAAGATACCAGCACGGATTGCCTCAGCTACAAGTGCAATTCCCTCCTCCCTCTGCAGGATAAAGTAATCGGTTAGTACATATTGTTACAAAAAATGATACACAAAGAACAAGCACTGATCTGCTAAAGCAAAGTCACCACCCGTGCAATACTAAGATATCCACATAGTCAAGTGCATGAACTGTTGCGTTTGTTCACTTACTGTGAGGCCTTCTCTGTACTTCGACTCAAACACTGACATTGCAGCAAGGGATCCAGAACCCATCGTGGCAAAAGGAAGAGTATCGGTGGAGCCATGCGGATAAACCTGGGGATTCAAAAGTTATCAAAACTAGCCTGAATTTCTCTTATCAGAAGACCATCAAACAATTATACTCAGTTACTCACAGTGTGTAGATGTGGTCCAGTGACATCTACTCCGCCAAGAACGAGAGCAGCACTGACATGACCTTGGTAGTTAAAAAGATGTGTCTTCAGTAGTGTAAGAGCGGTTACAACTCTTGACTCACGGCTAGTAGCATAACGGTGAAGTTGTAGCTGGGAGCTGACCATATCTGGAGTAAAAGCACATATCATGACGTTTGTGTGATAGATCCTGAGAAAAATACGAGTAAACAAATGAAGATTGATTTGGTTTCTTTCTGTCAGTAACTTCTTTCTTACCTGTCACAGCCTCTGTGTCAGCAGCAGTTCCAGCACCGCAGCAATATATGTTTGGTGCCATAAAATGAATTTTCTCGCAGTTCTTATCAGCAACTATAGGACCCTCGGTTGCCCTTGTGTCTGCCCCAAGAACAACTCCATCCTAGATACAAAACATGGTTCATCAACCCCTTATTTTTAGTAATTTATTCATGGAGAAACCACAAAATGATGCCAGATTGAAGCCATATGGCTTGATTCTCCATCCATTGTCAGTTAGAAAGAACTACTGCGAGGGTCAGAGATTGGCATGCAAGCATCCATTAATTTTTGGCAAAACATACTCACTTACTCAAACGAAAATTTACCAGACAGAACATGGGAATGTGCTGCAACATAAGGTAAACAGATAATCTGAAGTAATTTCTCCCAGAGTCCGTCTAATTTGCAAAGAGTGTTGTCGTCAAGAAAATCTTAAGCGGTAGCTGGTAACATCACATACTAAACTGCCCCTCTGTTTCCAGCTTCAAAAGCGAGTAAGTGGAGAAGAGCAGTGGCTCACCGCAAACACGAGGCCGACGATGGTAGTCCCGGTCTTCCTGAACCCGGGCATCTTGAGGCCATTCTTCTCCAGCATGGCGTTCCTGCGGCACAGGTCGAAGCTGAAGCCGCCCTTGGTAGGGAGTTCCGTCGATCCGGCCATCCTGTGCCCACGCACACCACCAAACAGAAAACAAATCAAGATCGCGCCGAACCAGTCCCACCGAATCACCAGCAACCCGCGCCGTATCCCCGCTCCCCTGACCTAGGTGTCACACTACCGCCACAGTCGTCCCCGATCTAGCGCGCAACGGCCGAAACGAGACTAATCGGGAGGGGAAACCGCGACCGCGGAAACCCTAGAAACCCTTCTCGCGGCGATCTATTTGCGGCGGCGCAAGGGCGAACTGAGCTCGCAGAAGCGCACGTACTGAGCGATCGAGTGGCGGCAGCATCGGGGGCGGGGTCGTACCTGATCCCGGATCGTGAGTGAGTCGGAGGTGAGGAGGGGGGGCAGCTTGCTTCGTGTTCCTGTGCTTCGAGTTTCTTTTTGCGCTTCGGTAGGGGTATTTTCAGGAGTTGGAGTTGGATTGGGGGAGAAGAAAGGAAGGGACGGCGGCGCCAATATTCGTGCTGGGCTGGATGGAGATGGAATTGTTATCGGAGTAATAAATGTCCGGCCCATGTAATGTCGGCCTAATGGACTGTCGCACGTGGGCCTTTATGAGAGGGCGGTAGTTTGTTTTTTAGAGATAAGAGAGTGCGGCAGTAAGCGAAATCACTAATTAAGGAGTACTCGTTGCAAAGAACACTCCACTTTCCTAGGTCGCGACAAATGGCGCACATGTAGCGCGCCACTTGTCGCAACTTGGGAGTTTTCCCTTTTTTCGTAGATCTGTTTATTCAAAATGTTTTATCTCTTAAACCGTGCGTCCAAATCTCGAACCGTTTTCACCGTTGGATTCCTCACGTCGAGATCTTCAAAACTAGATCCCATGTTGATAGGTTTTGACGAACTTTTTTTTCACAAAAAAGCCGGATGAAAAAAACCGGGCGAAAAACCGGACCGGAAGCATGGTTTTTCCCCTTTCCGAAAGAGGCACGTCCGTGCCTCTCGCGAAATCACAACCGTGCCTCTCGTGAAAGCAAAACCGTGACTCTCATGGAAGTAAAAAAAATAGAAAACGCGTTTTTTTCGTTTCCGAGAGGCACGGCCGTGACTCTCGCGAAAGCAAAACCGTGACTCTCGTGAAAGAAAAAAACAGAAAACACATATTTTTTCCCTTTCCGAGAGGCACGGCCGTGACTTTCGCGAAAGCACAACCGTGCCTCTCGCGGAAGCAAAACCGTGACTCTCCCGAAAGAAAAAAAAACGCGTTTTGTTTTTCCTTTTCAAGAGGCACGGCCGTGACTCTCGCGAAAGTACAACCGTGCCTCTCGCGGAAGCAAAACCGTGACTCTCGCGAAAGAAAAAAAACAGAAAATGCGTTTTTTTTTCATTTCCGAAAGGCACGGCCGTGACTCTTGCTAAAGCACAACCGTGCCTCTCGCGGAAGAAAACCGTGACTTTCTCGAAAGGAAAAAAAAGAATACGTGTTTTTTCGCATAAAAAAATTTGAATTTTTTTGATCGAAAAGCTAAGAAAGACCGGGGGAAAACCAAAACGGCGGGACAAACCGGAAAAAAAACGTTTAAAAAGCCGAAAACACGTGCGGAAAAATAAAAAAACAAAATCCGAAGGGAACGTCCAGAGCGCGACACGTGGCAAATGGCTGAGAGCGCGCCAAGTGATGCTGATCGTTGCGAGGCTCGCGAAGGAGCGCTCGTTAACTAGTTGCTCCCGGTAGTAAGCATTTGGTTTTTCTCGCGCCAGATTCTATTTGCTGTCCGCGTATGTCGAATAGTCGCAGATTCCGAAATAACTAATTGAGGAGTACTTCTTCTAAAGATCACTTTCACCTTCCCAGACCGCGAGAAGTAGCGTGTTGTATGTGCGCCACTTATTGCAACATGGGAATTTTCCCTTTTTTTATAGGTTCGTTTATTCAAAACGTTTTACCTATTAAATCGTGTGTTCAAATCTCCCTAAGACCATGTCTCTCGCAGAAGCAAAAACGTGCCTTTCACGGAAGTAAATCCATGCATCTCGCGAAAACGAAAAGAAAAAGGAAACGGGTTTTTTTGCGCAAAAAAATTGAATTTTTTTGTCCAAAAGCTAAAAAAGACGGGTGAAAAATCAAAATGCCAAAAAAGCCCGAAAAAAACCATCTAACCACCCAAAGTGACCCTTGGGAGGCTCCGGAATGAATGCTCCTATATTAGTTGCTCTCCGCAGCTTCGCTTCAATGAGCAACGCGACATGGGCCGACCCATTTCGAGCGAGCAACTGGTTTCTAAACCTGTTTTTTCCCTGTTTTGTTTATTTACTATTTTTCTGGTTTTCTTCATGCTTTTTTATTTTCTGTTTCATTTTACCTTTCCTTTGCTTTCTCCTTTTTTCATAAATGTAAAAATTTCAAAAAATTACCAGAATTTAAAATTTTAGAAAATGTTCAAAATTTAAAATGTTTTCACGTTTTCAGAAATTGTTCATGTGTTCACGAAATGGGTCGCCGCGTTGGAGTTGCTTAAAAGCACAATACAGATCAAAATAGAAAATGGGCTATTAAAATGATCAGACCATTTATTTGATACATCAATGAACCACAACCAATATATCTTACTAATCAAATTTCAGACATCAGACACTAAAGAAAAACTAAATTAGCAACATATGCCATAATGTAAAATGGACCTTTTATTTCAAGTGAAAAAACTTATTTCATTTCCCATAAAAAAGCCTTTCTAGCAAACTTCCTGAAATGAGATTGTGGGTTCGAATGAATTGAACATGCATGTGACGTTTTTTTTTGGCAAGGAAACACACAAATGACATTGGTGGCGCACTTGCACGCGCCATTTACTCCTTGTGTTTAATGGCACATCTCCTTTGTAGGTTATCTACAAGTCTACGTACCGGGTCCGTACATGGTTTTACTAATAGAAACACAAAAATGCTACACTTACGGGCAATATACTGATGAAGGGGAATAATGTAAGAGTTTTACTAATAGAAACACAAAAATTTTACACTTACGGGCAAATAATGTAAGAGTTCTGTTGTTGGTTCTTTGGCTAGAAAGAAGAACCTCATAGTATAGCTTGGTTGCCCTGCAAGAATTTCATAAGAAAAATGTATTCCTTTATACGAAATTATTCCATTCATGTAGCCAGAAAAGTACTCCCTCTGTAAAGAAATATAAGAATGTTTAGATATCTACTTATATTTTTTTACAGAGGGAGTATTATTGTAGTTTAAATCATCCCGATCCCTTAGATTCATGTAGAAATTGAGTCCCATAAAATCCTTTAAAGTTTTGAGTTTAAATGTGGTTGAAAATACCCGTGATTTTAAAAAATGTAAAGGGGAATTTGGCATGAAAATGTTTTTGTTCTTAATTAGCAAAAGAAGGACTACGTTGCCTCGGACTGGAGAAATTTTGATGCAAAGTACCTCGCGTTTTGTTCTAGAATTTGTAGAAAAAGGGAATGTGTTTATAGGAAACTAGTCCATTCTCTTTCCTTTTTATTTTTATAGGCACAACTAATCCATTCCTATAGCGCCAAAAGTAGTACTCCCTCTGTAACTTAATATAAGAGCGTTTAGACTAGTACTTTAGTGATCTAAACGCTTTTATATTAGTTTACAGAGAGAGTATATGAGAAATTCCTGTATAATTTCATTTCAATCCTTCAGATCCCTATAAAATTCTTGTAGAACGTCGCATAAAATCCGTACTTCATATTTTTACTTCCTTTCACATGGTTGAAAAAGAAAATCCTTACTTGAGAGTTTAGAATTTCAAAAACATTTTGGCGCAGGGATCCAGCCCCGTGAGCTCGTTGCTCGCTGGCGCGCAACATGCCCGGAACTGTGGGTGCAGGCATCACGAGAAACTATGGCGCTAGCATTCATGATAACCCAGTTCAGCAAGCAACATCGCTGTATAGTACATGGGCACTGACCAAGATTCCCCCCTCACAGAGGCAGCAACAGTGGTCGATAAAAGCCAAACTTAGCATTCCTGCGCCGTTCCAAAAATCAACACCTTACGAGTTACGACACTGCACTAGATACATGATCCTAACAGTGCAAGTCAGGCCTGCTCGATGATAGCAACATGACACGATGATAGCCAAGAGATCCGGGAAATTTATACAGATCGATAGCAGAAAGTCTAGCTAGCTTGCAAAAAGGATAGAAAACATTCCGATCGAGAGCGACATATGTGTTCTCCCTAAATAAATGGCTCAGCACTCGGCCGCTCCCCTCTTCCGGCTCACCGCCGCTCGTAGCTGCCAACAACAAGGAACGACAATAAGCAAGATGAATCAGCTTGAAGGATGTGGAGAAAGCATCAGCATTTGCAGTTGTACTGACCGAGGACGCGTTCAGATCCGAGCTCCGCAGCACGCGCAGCCTCTTCGCGGTGGCGATGAACATGCTGCAATAACGTCCAGAGATCGTCGTCAGTAAGTTCAGAACAAGAGGACAAATTTGTTTGTTTTGCGACTGAGACAGAAATCTCTCGCTTGGTTTGTTCAAGGGGAAGATCGATCGAACTCACTCCCATGGCACGTCCCCGACCAGCATCTGGTCGCCCTCGTCGTCCTCGTACACCAGAGTGTACTCGCCGCTGCCGTCCAGCAGCCCCGTGATCGCCGCAGGCTTCTCCCCCGCGCAGGAGCTCTCGTCCCTTTGAGCTGCGGCGCGAGCAGAGCGGACAGAGCAAAGTTAGCCAATGATCGACCAAAGCGCACGCAGGCACGCAGTTTCGCTCGTGGAACGGAAGTGCCGGTTTGCGTGTGCACGTACCGGCGAGGAGGCCCTGGAAGAGGTGGTCGACGGCGTCGGCGAGCTTGCCGTAGCTGCCGTGCGCCTTAAGGTCCACCTTCCGGCCGATGGGGACGCCGTCCATGTTGATCTTCACGAACCGGCCCTTGTAGATGCTGCCATCAGCCTTGCCGCCCGCGCCGTGGCGTGGCTCGGCGGCCGGCGGTTTGGACGAGGAAGCGAGGTTCCGCCGGAAGGAGCGTACCGGAGGCCACCCCACGACCGGAGCGGCGGCCGCCGGCCTGCTGCACGTTCCAGAGACAAGTAGAACATGGATCAGTAAAATCTTTAATCATGTTCCACTTGCACACATTGGCATCTCCACTAGTAGTACAGGTAACAGATAAATTATGGAGCTGCTGCTAGTGGCAGTGACAGTTTCTTGGAAGAAAAGGTGAAATTGGCCCGACAAGCACAAGGAACAGCAAGGTAAAATCTCATATTTACTCCAGCAGGTTGGAGGAACTACTCTACTATACCAAGGAAAACCAAACCAAACTAAACCTTGGCTTGGAGCCGTTGCTTCTTCCCTTTGCTCCAGCACCAGCAGCACCACGGCGGCCTCCCTTCCCCTCCAAGCCTGAGACGAACAGCAAAAGGCAAAGCATGAAGCTTCGAAGAAAGAAGAGGAATTAAGGAGCAAGAAGCAAGCATGCATGGCGCAGGAGCTACCTTCTTGGCCTGGTGATCCGGAGAAGTAGCCAGGCAGGCCGAGGCTCAGCTCAAGCCCCCTCTCTTCCTCATCCTTCGACCCGTTCCAAGCCATCTTTCTCTCTCCCCCCCTCTCTCTTTCAACCCTCTTTTGAAGAACTGGTTGCTAGACAGACACAGCAGCCTCACAAGTCACAGGAGCCAGCTCTCTCTCTCTCTCTCTCCCTCTCTCTCTCTCTGTTGAGTCTGAAGCAGCAGGAAATGGGGAGCTATATATAGAGGGAGGACAAGCTGGTGCTGCGCCCGAGAAGCAGGCACAGACCGGAAAGGCCAAGCGAGGCTTGGAGAAGGGACAAGGATGGAGTACTACATTTCCACACACACACACTCTCTCTCTACTCTACAGAGTATCTGCACTCGATTGCTATCTCCACTCCCGATGCCTCATTGCTCCTGCTCTGCCCCTCTCTCACACACACTCTCTCTCTGTAGCGGAGGAGAGAGAAGTATACGCCAACTCCTTCTGTCTTCGTATCTTTTTCATATGCTTCCATGAAAGATCACCTTTTGAAAATTCTGGCAGCCTTACTCTCTCTCTCTCTCTTCTCTTGCATGCATTGCCTTTTCCACTCTCTCTCTAGCGATGCAGTAAAGGAGCTGTAGGTGTGCAGTGCAGAGACGGGAATAAGCCAGGGAGGGATTCCAGGGCTGCGACAGAGCCCGGGAAAGGCAACGGGAGAAAGCATCTACGCTGCTCGCGCAGGAGGGCGCAGCAAGCAAAGCCAGCCAAGCACACAGACAAATCACACCCAATGCCCTCTGCCCCTCTCTCTCATCTTCAATTCTTGTCATAAGTTTTATGAGTTAAAAAAAATACATGTTCCTAACCGTTTTGGGACGACCATTCTTCTACGGAGCATAGATGCATTTGGCAAGATAGTAGCCCGTCGTATACTCATGATCATTGACAAAATAGTTGCAAGATGGAGCTTCTCCGGCAACAAGTCTTTTGAACAATTGTTATCTCTAAAGGAAATTAAGGTCATTATAAGAGCCAAGCAATCCAAGGTATGAATGCCAAAATCCATAGATCCGCTGATGCAACTTGTTGAGTATATTGATTATTAGGAAAGACGAGATAGACTAGGATTTGTTCTGGCTTGTCTTGTACTCCAAATTAATCATTGTACTTATATATATATATATATATATATATATATATATATATATATATATATATATATATATATATAGATAGATAGAGAGAGAGAGAGAGAAGCACTATTCTGATCCTGGGATCAGAATAGTTATTCGGATCACAGCTCGCCCTATAAGGAGGCGCGTAGATCTTTCTGAACTCCACGAACTACCCCACCAGTCCCGGCTAAAAAAACCGGCCACGAGGCCACAACCACGACCCCCACCACCTCCCCCGATCCCATCGCCGCCGATCTCGCCATGGATCCACTCGCCCCGGCCTGGACTCTCCGTCGCCGGAGCCCCACTCGCCGCCGGCCCCGCCAACCGCACGAGCCGCCCCCCTTAGCCCGGCCGTCACTCCCCGACGTCGACCCAAACGCATCTCCTGCCCCCTCGATCCATCCCCTTCCCCTTGACTCCCTCCCCTCCATAGCACCGCCGACCTCCCTCCACTGCGCCGCCAGGCTTCCTCACTGCGCCACCGGCCTGCCTCCACCGCGCCCCCAGCTTCCCCGAGCCAAACGCGGCACCCACCACCACCAGGCGACCCCGCCGCCGCTCCTCCCTCAGCCGGTGACACCGCCGCCGCCCATCCCCAAGCAGGCGCCTCCGCGTCCGGCCCGGCCCTAGCCACAGACGCGCTGCAACCCCGACCCCAACCGGCGACACACCACACCCCGCCTCCAACAGATCGGGAGACATCGCCGCACCACCTCCCGGAGCACGTCGGGGGTCGTCGGATCTGGCAAGATCCTTCACCGCCCTTTACTCGCCGGTGACCACTTTCCATTTTTTGGAATTGAAGTTCAGGTACAACAGAGGAAGAAAACTTCAGATAGTTCTTGCATATAAATTCAGAAGAATGTTGTTCATACAGTGATTGACTTTCCATTATAAATGTACGTACATGTTTATGCCTACGCACCACCGCTGCCTGCAACCCTCCTGACGCAGCCGCTCAAATTTCCCATCGCTGGCGGTCGCAGCGTCAATTGCGGCTGGATGGAGATGCAAAAATGGTCGTACGCACTAAAACAAATCCTCCCGACAGTCCGTCAGTAGCATAGGGTAATTCAGTTACTTGTTCTTGCAGATGCTAGAGTAATTTCCTTCGGTCCACACTGAGCAGAGGTCATGGCATCTATTTCTTATTTTTTTCTGTATGAAAAATTATGAAAAGGAAGGAATGGTCTGGCTGGATGAGCAGTCCTAGTTGAGTTCTCCCTACGGATACTTAGAATTATATTTCCAAATATTAAGTTCCCTTTGATATTTGATTAGTACTCCACCTTACAAGCAAGGATGCTCTAAAAATCGAACACATGATGCTTGATACACCGCGACTCAAGTTCTCTGTTATTTCCTGTTGAAGGTCAGCAGCAGGGCACAAGGCACATCAGGACGGTTGCCCGGACCTGGCCTGTATCCATTCTGCCTCTGTCAGAACTGTGACGGCCATGCGTCCGTCGAGCGTCGACTTTGTCTGTCCGTGAGCACCTCTTCCACACAATCAACCGCAGATACACGGATACACATGTACTCGTATACTTGTACTTCATAGCTTCTGACCTCTCTGAATTTGTGTGCATGTTTTTGGTGCATGTCATTGCATAGCTCCACCACTGAATTTGGAATTTCAGTCAATGCTTAAACTTGATAAAAAAGAGCAAGAAACAATGACAAATGATGTGTGTTTTTCAGGGAAGTGAGCTGAGAATTTAGATGTTCCTTTCACAATATTGAGGCCATCGATCAAGCTAGTATATGGTCGTTAAAAACTAGTATGATGTTATGTATTTATGGTTGTAGGAAAGATGGTTTCTACGTCAAAAGTATGTGGTAGTTGTGTGTGCGTGTGCCCGCGCGCGTGTTTCTGTGTGTGGTTGTGTGATGGGTGTGTCCTTCTATTTTATTCATATGTAAAAAGGAAAAAAGGTCTCATATATGAGATAAGCAATTAGTTAAAAAATGTAATAATGAAAAAAATTTATCCATGAAAATTCTCATATTCTTAAAATAAAGACCAAGAAGTTCAAGTAAAAAAAGAAGAATTTGATGTCTATTTAAAAATTGTGATTTTTCACGTGTCAAAAAGATTTTCAACCAAGAAGTTCAAAATATAATAATCAAGGAGTTCAATGTTTATAGAAAAATTGAACGACCTTGCTTCTTAAAAACAGGAACTTCAAATTAAAAATAGCAAAACAAGAAGTCCAAATTAACAAGATGGAGCTATTCAATGATTATAGGAAACTTGGATTTTTCTTGTTATTAAAGAATGGAAACAAGAAGTTCAAAAATTTAAATAACGTAGTAGTTTGATCTATAAAAAATAGAAAAATCCAAATCTGCTAACGGGGAGATCATAAGAAGTTCAAAAGATAACAATGCACTTTGAAGTGAATATTTCACCGTTTCTAAAAAAACAAGAAGTTCAAATTCTAAAAATAGAGCCGTTCAAAAATCATAAAAAAGGATTTTCATCGTTTCTAAATAAAAAATGGCACTTCGTTATTTATGAACAAGCCCTCCCACCCCCGTTGTGGCCATGCTTGACCCACGGCTTCTGGCCATCATCGCGGTCAATCCTCTGCCTTTAATATTTCTTCAAGACACGCATTTTGAAAAAATGGAACCTGAAGATATTGGTTGTTCCGTCGGCCGAGCGGTGGATGCAACACACTCCATCACTGTCAAAAAATGGGTGCTCCCAGATACATAAATGTTCTCTTGCGTACGTGTGTTTCTCTCGGGCAGAAAGAGAGAAGTTCATCCTAGCTACTGGGGGTCGTTCAATGTGTATACTAAAAGAAGGGGGGAACAACATGTGAGCATCAGTGTGTGGGTGTTGTTCTATTATGTCTCTGTGTGTGTGTGTGTGTAACTTTTGCACAAAGATAAACTCTAGAAGTTCACAAAACCCCGAAAAGCCTACAAGTTAAAAGACAAAACAATAGACAATTTTTCCGTCTCTGAAACTAAACCAAGAAGTTCAAATTTAAGATACATAGCAGGGTCAATGTTTATAAGAAAATTATAATTTTTTATATCTAAAGAAAAGCAAGAAGTTCAAAATAACATAACACATGACTTTGATGCTTATGTTTTTTATAAAAAGAACATTGTTTTACGGTTTCAAAAAATGGAAAAATAAAGTATTTCAAATAAACCAAGAAGTTCAAATTATAAAAAACAAGTTCAATATTTATAAAAAAACATAGGTTTCCTTTGTTACTAAAGAATAAAATTAAAGAAGTTCAAATTAAAATAAAAAGAGTAGTTTGATGTTTACAGAAAACTCAAATTCTTTCCATTTCTAGGAAAAAAGTATGAGGTTCAATTTAAAAAAAGTGTTTGCTGTTTATTTAAAAACATATATTTTGTAAGAATAAGATTAAGAAGTTCAATTCGAAATAACATAGAAGTTCGAAGAATATAAAAAACTCAGATTTGTTGCAAAAAGTCTACGTGCACCCCCGTGCATGGTTCATAATTTATATCGCGGCATGTCCGACCTCCAATTATATGTTTTAAAAATGACAAAAAATGACGTCGGACCTTCAATTGTATGTAATTCGACGTACACCAAAAATGTGACAGAAGTTCGTAGTGAAAACAGTGAGAAGTTCAAATACTGCAAGCAATGCATTTCAGGTGAGAATAGAAGTATAGAAAAATAAAGGCTTAAAAATTTTGTTGACAGAAGTTCAAGTGCTCTGTCCGGGGAAGTTTAAAAATTCTTGCGAGAGAGGTTCACCATGTATTTCCATGATTTAATCAAAATATAAAAAGGTGAAGTTCAAATTGAAATAACACAGAAGTTTGGAGTTTATTAAAACCTAGGATTTACCTGTTCAAAAAATAAAAAAACACAACGCCATTTTTTGCATTTTTAAAAACAACTCATAAATGAAAAAAATGGTTGCTAGAAGTTCAAGTGCTTGGCGAAGAAAAGTTCAAAAAATTCTTGTGAGAGAGGTTCACCGTGTATTTAGATGTCCAAAATACGTAAAAAATATGTTGTTTTTTGGGTTTTAAAATAATTCTCTCAAACCAGAGAGAAGTTCAAAATGATAATAACCAGAAGTTCACGTACTGCATGGTGTGTGTTCCGTATAATAAAAATACAATAAAGTAAAACAGAGTGAAGTTCAAACAGACATGCCCTAGAAGTTCAACTACTTCACACAGTGCAAAAAACAGCACGTCAAAAATAGAGTGAGGTTCAAACAGACATGCCCGTGAAGTTCAACTACTTCACGCAGTGCATTTCCGTTCGCGATGAACGCAAAAATCATGATCTCGCCATTTTCTAATTTACCTAAAAACTACAGGAATATCATTTGTATAAGTTTCCAAGTCCTCGGTCGGAGAAAGTTAAAAAAAATTATTGTGAGAGGGGTTTGTACAAAAGGAATATCATTTGTGTAACACTGACGATGGGAGAAAATTACAAACGAAAATACATCACAGAAGTTCAACTGAAAACAGCAGGAAGTTCAATTACTACAATGGATGAATTTCAGATGAAAAACTTTTAAAATTGTCGCGAATATGAAAAAATGATCAACACGGGAAAGTTAAGTGCTTACAGCAGCTTTCCACTGGTATATCACTTGCTCAATTTCGGTGAGTGGATGGAGAGTTACGAGCAGTGGATGGAGACCTACGAGCAAAAAAATCACGTGAAAAACAGAGTGAAGTTCAGGTACACGCGTCGAGAAGTTCAGGTTCTTCACGCGGTGCATTTTCGAAGAATCTGTTTCGCGATATAGGCAGAACGCATGATCCCGTCGTTTTCGAAATTACTTGAAAACGGCTAGGAATCAGAGAAAACCATCAACATGAAAAAGTGTCGCATTTTCCATAGCTTTTTAGCGGTATATTATTTGCCCCATTTCGATAAAGTTTGTAGAAATTACGGCGAAAATACATTTTTCGCCATTTTTGAAACTGGCTTAAAACCGTAAAGAATTGGGTGAAACAATACATACCAAAAAGTTTCGCACTTGTTGAAGCTTTCCAACGCCATATCATTTGCTGCATTCGGACGAACGGTTAAAAAATTAGCTCGAAAATACGAACTCGGTAGGACTTGGACCATTTTCTAAATTACTCTTAAACCATTCAAAATTAGAAGAAAACTTTCAAGATGAAAAAGTAGCGCATTTTCATAAGCTTTCCAACGTCGTATCATATGCCTCCATTGGATTAGCCGTTTAGAAATGACATCGAAAAAACTAACTCAGCTGTTCGGTTTACAAAATTTTACGTTTTTTCAAATTACACTTTAACCATAGGGAATTAGAGAAAACTTTCAACATGTGGAAGGAGCGGTTTTGCAGAAGCTTTCCAACGCCATATTATATGCCTCATTCCGATAAACGGTTTAGAAATGCGATCGAAAATACGATTCATGTTTTTTCTGCAAAGAAAAAACGGTTTTCAAAACTGCTCTTAAACCACTTATATTTTGCCAAAAATTTAAGTTGGGTCATGATACTGATGTCCATAGCTTTCCAACGGTACATGGCAAGCCCCATTTCGGCAATGTTGGCAGAAGTTCAAACTAGTTCACAGGAAAGTTCAACGTACTACTAGCGGGGCAGGTCAGGTTGTGATCAGAATATTATTCTGATCCCGTGATCAGAATAGTGTTCATATATATATATATATATATATATATATATATATATATATATATATATATATGCCCATGAGGCTCAAGAAATACAATAAACAATCCACCAAATCTCTCTCACTCCCTTCTAACATGGTATCAGCCTAACTGATTCAAACCCTAGTCGCCGCCGTTTTCGCACCCGCGCGCCGCCCCTGGGGCGGTTGGCCTCCATGACCGCCGCCTGGGGCCACGTCGCCCGTACCTAGGGTTCATCCGCCGGTCATGTTGACCATCTGCCCTAGAGTCTTTTTTCCCGATGTTGGAGTCTATGGTAGGGTGCATCGACTGCAAATTAAAATTTCCTACGCGCAGAACAACCAAGAACATGCTACGGGAGATGGATCACAGTTTGTTACCACTAGATGCGCAGTGCCGTGCAGCGGAAGAAGAGTTGGGGCGGCGCGTCCGCATGGATCGTTTCCTCCTCGTCCAATCTCCCTCGTACAACTAGTGGTCGGTTCCCACGTACAGGTTCGCCAGAGCGGCGCAAGTGCACCGCCTCTAACGGTATCCGCGCGTGCAGGAGGAATGTTGTGCGGCGGACTGCTAGGTCCGATCACACAACCGGCGGCTAGTGGAGGTGTCTATTCGCAACACATGCAAACCCTAGTGACAGCGCCGAAGTGATCAACCGCATGAGTGTGCGGCACCTTCACTATATATATAGGCGTCCGTCGCGGGCTCAATACTTGGGCCTCGCACGGACCCTAAAGCCCATAAGTCTACTCGGCCACAATCCAAATACAGTTCGGATCACATCCGACCAGTGTCCTGGGATCCGACCTCGTAGGTTCCTTCCCTTAAGTGCACGACCCTTTAGGTTCAAGTCGGCTTGGTCGCAGTTCGGATCAACTCCGAACTGCATGGTTGGTAGCGGCCTCTAGCAAGGCATGCCGAACACCAAGCAGACTATGAAGCTGGTTAGCGAACCTGTACATCATACTTCCATTCCTTTTGCCACACGATATATGTTGTCGAGCTCAAGGCGAGTCTGTCATCCTTGTGCTAGCCCAACCTCTTTCTCGTTCCAGTGATGCCGACCACTATCCGGATTATCTCATAATCCTTGTCGCATGGCCATGCTTATCCTGGTCGGATCACACGAGGGGCCCAGAGTATATCTCTCCCGATCGGAGGGGCAAATCCCATCTTGCTCGACCATGTCTCGCAGCATGGGTCTGGACAAGTCTGAAACCTACCTTTGTAACTACCCAGTCACGGAGTAGCATTTGGTCGGCCCAAAGCAAGTCTGTCACCATCCCGAGTACATGCATCAGCTCAGGTCTTAGGACATAGAACATACGCTGCACTAGAGACTCACAGATGACATATCGCTACGTCTCATAGTTGGGTCTGTCCGACTCGGACCTTATCTCGACTCGGATCCGACTACGTCGAATCCGACCAGATCCTTCCAAGTCCATATTATCTGGTTAGCATCCAATGCTCCATGGCTAGTGAGACCAAGCCATCGACCGTGTCATATGCTAGTCTAGTTGGTTGCGCGTCCACACAGCCCTTTCGACTAGGGACCTTTCAGGACAGTCATCATACAATGCATAGTCCCACAAACAAGTCACGTACTTGCTGATACACATCATTGATAATGTCTAAGGACTATCTTTATTCATAAACACATAGAAAATATCATCATACATGATTGCCTCTAGGGCATATCTCCAACAGTCTCCCACTTGCACTAGAGTCAATCAAATAGACATCGAATGCCCATAGCTCTAACCTGCCCCTCATGCTTGGGTTGTGGAAGCGGCTTAGTCAATGGATCCGCAACATTTGCATCCGTGTGAATTTTGCATAACTCTACATCACCACTCTTTACGATCGTTTGTATCAGGTGATATTTCCGATCTATGTGTCTGACCTTGTGGTGATTCCTCGGCTCCTTGGCTTGTGCGATGGCACCAGAATTATCATAATAAAGGTCCAATGGTTTTACCGAGGTTGGGAAATACCAAGATCATACAGAAAGTTCCGGATCCAAACACCTTCCTTTGAAGCTTCACAAGCCGCAATGTATTCGGCTTCTGTAGTAGAATCGGCCACCGTATCTTGCTTGGAACTCATCCAGCTCACTGCTCCTCCGTTCATGACGTACACAAATCCGGACTGTGATCGACAATCATCTCTGTCAGTTTGGAAACTAGCATTGGCGTAACCCCTTACGACGAGCTCTTCCTCACCTCCATAAACTAGGAACATCTCTTTAGTCCTTTTCAGGTACTTCAAAATAGTCTTTACCGCTGCCCAGTGACTCTCACCTGGGTTGCCCTGGTATCTACTTGTTAAGCTTATTGCAAAAGCGACATCGGGCCGCGTACATATCATGGCATACATGATGGATCCGATTGCCGAGGCATATGGAATCCTACTCATCCTACTTCGCTCATCAGATGTCGAAGGACTCTGAGTCTTGCTTAGCCTTATACCATGTGAGAGTGGCAAGAACCCTTTCTTTGCCTCACTCATGTTGAACCGCTTCAACACTTTATCTATGTACGTGCTTTGGCTTAAGCCGAGCTGCCTCCTTGATCTATCTCTATAGATCTTAATGCCTAAAATGTACATTGCCTCACCAAGGTCCTTCATCGAAAACTTGCCATTCAATGACTCCTTGACCGAGTTCAGCATCGAAATATCATTTCCGATCAGTAGTATGTCATCCACATACAAGATCAAAAACACTATCGAGCTCCCACTTAACTTCTTGTATAAACAAGAGTCCTCTTCGCTTTTGATGAAGCCGAAACCAGTGATGACCTCATCAAAAAGAATGTTCCAGCTCCGAGATGCTTGCCTCAACCCATAAATGGATCTCTTGAGCTTGCATACCTTACTAGTGCTAGTCGGATCGACAAAACCCTCGAGCTGTATCATATACACGTCCTCGGTTAAATTTCCGTGAAGGAAAGCCATATTGACATCCATCTGCCATATCTCGTAATCGAAATATGCAGCTATAGCTAGTACGATCCTCACCGACTTCAACATCGCTACCGGCGAGTAAGTCTCGTCGTAGTCAATTCATTGAACTTGTCCATAACCCTTAGCGACAAGTCGAGCTTTGTGGATCTGAACATTTCCATCCACATTGGTTTTCTTCTTAAAGACCCATTTGCAACCAATGGCCGTTACGCCAAGGTAGTCAGAATCCCGACTCGACTCCTAGAATCCTACGACTTCACGACCCTACGGAACCATGTCGATCCAAGTCCCACTATGAATCCGGATCAGGTAGAATCCATGTTGAGTCGCGATCCAAATCATAGAATCATGTACAAAACTGTAGAATCCCGACTATGGTATGGACTATGTCCGATCCTACTAATTTATCTAAGCCATTTGTTTAGTTGTAGCAGAATAGTATGCCATCATCCAAACCATTTTCACATGCCTCATGGCCCTTTATTCCCCTCCCAAGCCCAAAGGCTCAGGCGCCGACACCTTTGATCTGGCTCTCAAAAGCTAGATCAAAATTGAGGATCATACTTGTCAACAAATGGAATTTGTGTGGGAAGGAGGATGCATCAAGATTAATCAGAGAAGGAGAGCAAGACCCTTCAAGGTTAAGCACTACAGGGTGGATATACAAGTGATCGGCTATTCACGTATTCTAAAAAACTCGTAAGTAAATTTCGTGCGTCGAAGATTTCAATGTTCTATATATTTGCCTCTCATATATGTTACATACATCTAAGCTAATAGTAGGTTAGCCATAAAAAGAAGTGGAGTAGAACTAGCATTGATGTGTACGCCTTTGCTCTATATTTAGTGTCGAAACTCTATAGAACCCATATGAATTTCTTCCGTGGATACAAAATATCTTATTTGAGTAAATCTAGTAGAATCCTCGATTCCACGACTCGATACTACGACTCGATTTTGTCTAAGGAAAATCGATCCGACTCCGAATCCCGACTCTGACTACCTTGCGTTATGCCAGGCGGCGGATCAACCAAGTCCCAAACTTGATTCTCATCCATGGACTTTAACTCGGATCTCATGGCCTCCATCCATGCCTCGGAATATGGGCTCACCATCGCTTCCGCATATGTGGCCGGCTCGTCGCTTTCTAGCAACAATACATCACGCACTCTGCGCAATCTTTCCGACCTTCGTGGTTCCGGTGCCGCTTCCACTACGGGTTCCCTGACTGACTCCGATATGATCTCATCACCAGCCAAGCCGTCCCCGAGTGGTCCTCGAATTTCTTCAAGTCGGACCGTCCTCCCACTGGCCTCCCGACTGAGAAACTCTTTCTCAAGGAAAACCCCATTCCGAGCAGCAAACACTTTGTTCTCTTCCCGGATGTAGAAGTTATATGCCAAGGTTTCCCTCGGATATCCCACGAATATGCATTTATCCGACTTGGGTGTAAGCTTGTCTGACATAAGTTTCTTGACAAATGCTTCACAACCCCAAATCTTTAGAAAAGACAAACTGGGACTCTTCCCGGTCCACATCTCATGTGGTGTCTTGTCTACGGATTTTGATGGTACCCTGTTAAGTGTGAAAGCTGCAGTTTCTAGACCGTATCCCCAGAATGACAAGGGTAAATCCGACTTGCTCATCATAGATCGAACCATGTCCAACAAGGTGTGATTCCTCCATTCTGATACACCATTTCTCTGTGGCGTACCCGGAGGTGTGAGCTGAGGTACTATACCTCTACTTTTCAGGTGATTATCAAACTCCTGGCTCATGTACTCACCTCCATGATCAGATCGTAGAAATTTTATAGTCTTGCCGAGCTGATTCTCCACCTCGTTTTGAAACTCTTTGAACTTTTCAAAAGTCTCTGACTTGTGCCTCATCAAATAGATATATCCGTATCTACTCAAGTCGTCGGTAAAAGTCACGAAGTACTGATAGCCACCTCTGGCAGTTGTTCTCATTGGTCCACACACATCACTGTGTATCAGTTCCAACAGCTCAAATGCCCTCTCACAACTCTTTGCGAAAGGAGACTTAGTCATCTTGCCAAGCAAGCATGATTCGCATGTCTCAAACAACCCAAAGTCAGTCGAAGTTAGGAGTCCATCATCATGGAGCTTCTTCATGCGTTTCAGACTAATGTGTCCAAGCCAGCAATGCCAGAAGTATGTCGGATTTATCTCATTGGGCTTATGCCTCTTGACATTCACGTTATAGACCGGTTCCCGTTCTAGATTCAATATAAATAACCCATCAACAATGGGTGCATAGCCATGGAACATACCATTCAAATAAATCGAACAACCATTGTTCTTTAAATTGAATTCATAACCCTGACTCATCAAGCATGAGGCAGAAATAATGTTCCGACTAAGTGTAGGAATGTAATAACAATTATTCAATTCCAAAATAAATCCAGAAGGAAGCTGGAGCTGCATCATGCCGACCTCCAACGCAGCAACTCTTGCTTTGTTGCCGACCCTGATGTCAATGTCCCCTTGTGCCACACACCTAGTTCTTACCAGCCCCTACATCGAGTTGCAAATATGAACAACCGATCCGGTATCAAATACCCAAGAGCTACTAGGTATGTCAGCAAGGTAAACGTCTATAACATATGCAACAAGTGTACCTTTGCCTGAAGCAGCATTCCCGGCCTTCTTGCCATGCTCTGCAAGCTACTTGCTACAGTTCCTCTTCCAGTGACCAGTTTCCTTGCAATGATAGCAAATGGTCTTTGAGTCCGGTCCAGACTTCGGCGCAATGGCGGAGGTTACCATCTCCGTGCCCTTTGCCTTAGCCTTCTTCTTAGACCAACTCTTCTTGAACTTAGCCGATTTCTGCACCATCAACACTTGATGCGTGCCTTTCTTAATATCCTGCTCTGCCACTTTGAGCATCCCATGCAATTCAGTGAGCTTCTTATCCATGCCATGCATATGATAGTTCGAGATGAACGTCCCATAGCTGGGCGGAAGAGAACCCAGAACTACATCAGTAGCCAGCTCATCCAAGAGCGGGAAGCCCAACCTATCCAAAGCTTGCACATATCCGATCATCTTGATCACATGCGGGCTCAGTGGATCACCTTCCTTCAGCTTACAATCCAACAACGATCGTCATACATTGAACCTTTCGGTCCTAGACTGCACCTGAAACATGCTCTTGAGACTCTCGATCATATCGAAAGCCCCAACGTCTTTGAAATGTTGCTGCAAATTGAGCTCCATACAAGCCAGCATGAGGCAGCTGATCTCGTCTGATTCATTAACGAGTTTCTGTTAGGCATTCTTGGTTGTGGTACTAGCATTATCGGCAGGTTCCTCTGGAAGCGGATCCTCTAGAACATGTTCCTTTTTATCATGCTTGAGAACAATTCTCAAATTTCTATACCAGGTAGTAAAGTTTGTTCCATTCAGTTTATCCTTTTCCAGAATTGATTTCAATGCAAAGTTGGGTTGAGCAGATGGTGCCATTTATCTACAACAGAAAAATATGCAATCACTAAGCAATGTGTTTATGTAGAGTAATTCTAGCCTTAAACATAAACACTCCCACTGAAGTCAGCATCCCTTCGCAAACTCTCAGTGATTCAGGATCCAACTAGCACATGTGAATAGTGAGCTTTAGCATCACTGCTAGACAACATGCCTATCCGGTAAGCAACTCCTTGCTAATCGTATCTCTATACGACTCTTGTCGATCGGGTAGGTATCTCATACCCCGGCTCCCGACCTCTTTTGCCACAAGGTCCAAAACCGTTTTGATAGCCTTGTCAAGTCAACCTAATCCAGTGCATGTCCATGTCCAACACGAACCCTTCAGTTCAAGGACACCTAGCAGCACCCCAATTTTATCAGCCCACTACTAGACGTACTTGACGTGTGAAGGTGCAACATCGGGGATGGCAATTCGCTTGATATTCACGAGGGATCTTTCTGCCATTCTAACATGCATAGAAAACAAGGAAGCATAACAATCACATAATGTGAAATAGTATGGCTCCTTCATGGATGTTCTTCCAGGTTGGCTCCGACTCCGATGACCATCTAGGAACTCCATCTTGTTTCTCACGCCGGGACGCCAAGCCACCAACCTGATCTCTACTATCCAACTACTACATCTAGTAATGAATTTTACATAGAGTCACAAGTCGACACGCAGGTCGTTATACAATATAATGACAACACTTTGGCTCCTGCCGGCTGACAAACATGATACGCAGGTCATGTATAATTTACACACATGCATCACATACACATGAGCCATACTATTCACATCAAACCCTGCAAAATAAAGTTATGCATAGAATCGCATTCTACCGGTTTGAGTGATCGTGTACGAAATACAAGGCGCTACGCACACATTTTTGGAAATTACGGATCACATCTGAACTCCGATCACGCTGAATTCTCTGATCTGACCGATCTCATCGATCATCGCGAATCTGATTCGGATTTATGTTTCATTGTTAACCCCGATGGCGGATAACCGACCGGTAGGGGTAGGTCGTGTCACGACCTCATCGATCCCAATCAACAAAAAACATAGCCACATCGATCCCCATGTGCAGTTGATCTCATCAACCGTGCACACAACCATTCTTATCAATGACAACAGATCTCATCTATTGCCTCCACATATCTAATATGCATATGATCTGAATCCAAATCCTATAGCAGAGGCTCTGATACCACTGTTGGAGTCTACGGTAGGGTGCGTCGACTGCAAATTAAAATTTCCTACGCGCAGAACAACTAAGAACATGCTGCGAGAGATGGATCACAATTCGTTACCACTAGACGCGCAGTGCCGTGCAGCGGAAGAAGAGTTGGGGCAGCGCGTCCGCGTGGATCATCTCCTCCTTGTCCGATCTCCCTCGTACAACCGGTGATCGGTTCCCACGTACAGGTTTGCCGGAGCGGTGCAAGTGCACCGCCTCTAACGGTATCCGCGCGTGCAGGATGAATGTCGTGCGGTGGACTGCTAGGTCCGATCACACAACCGGCGGCGAGTGGAGGTGTCTATTTGCAACACATGCAAACCCTAGTGACAGCGCCGAAGCAATCAACCATGTGAGTGTGCGGCACCTCCACTATATATATAGGCGTCTGTTGCGGGCCCAACACTTGGGCCTCGCACGGACCCTAAAGCCCATAAGTCTACTCGGCCACAATTAGAATACAGTTCGGATCACATCCGACCAGTGTCCTCGGATCCGACCTCATATGTTCCTTCCCTTAAGCGCATGACCCCTTAGGTTCAAGTCGGCTTGGTCGCAGTTCGGATCAACTCCGAACTGCATGGTTGGTAGCGGCCTCTAGCAAGGCATGCCGAACACCAAGCAGACTATGAAGCTGGTTAGCGAACCTGTACATCATACTTCCATTCCTTTTGCCACACGATATACGTTGTCGAGCTCAAGGCGAGTCTGTCGTCCTTGTGCTAGCCCAACATCTTTCTCGTTCCAGTGATGCTGACAACTATCCGGATTATCTCATAATCCTTGTCGCATGGCCATGCTTATCCTGGTCGGATCACACGAGGGGCCCAGAGTATATCTGTCCTGGTCGGAGGGGAAAATCCCATCTTGCTCGACCATGTCTCGTAGGATGGGTCTGGACAAGCCTGAAACCTACCTTCGTAACTACCCAGTGACGGAGTAGCATTTGGTCGGCCCAAAGCAAGTCTGTCACCATCCCGAGTACATGCGCCAGTTCAGGTCTTAGGACATAGAACATATGTTGTACTAGAGACTCACAGATGACATATCCCCGCGTCTCATAGTTGGGTCTGTCCGACTCGGACCTTATCTCGACTCGGATTCGACTACGTAAATCCGACCAGATCCTTCCAAGTCCATATTATCCGGTTAGCATCCAATGCTCCATGGCTAGTGAGACCAAGCCATCGACCGTGTCATATGCTAGTCTAGTTGGCTGCGCGTCCACACAGCCCTTTCGACCAGGGACCTTTTAGGACAGTCATCATACAATGCATAGTCCCACAAACAAGTCACGTACTTGCTGGTACACATCATTGATAATGTCCAAGGACTATCTTTATTCATAAACACATAGGAAATATCATCATACATGATTGCCTCTAGGGCATATCTCCAACACCCGAGCCCTTGCTCTCGGTTTTTTCGCTTTCTCGCCGGTCGTTTTGATCGGTTTGGGAGTTTTCGATCTATACTTGATCGCTTTGCGTCACCCGCTATCGGTGTCAAAACCGGCCGATCTCAGGTAGGGGTACCAAACTATCCATTTGAGGATCGAAGGTAACAAGGGACAGGGGAACACGATGTTTACCCAGGTTCGGGCCCTCTTAATGGAGGTAAAACCCTATGTCTAGCTCGATTGTATTTGATAAGTATAGGGCTTACAAGAGTTGATCTACCTCGAGATCGTAATGGCTAAACCCTAGCTGTCTAGCCTCTATGAATTCTGATAGCCTCTACGGACTAAACCCTCCCGTTTATATACACACGGGAGGGGCATGGGATTGTACAGAGTCGGTTTACAAAGGAAGGAAATTACATATCCGGACACCGATCTTTCCATCCACGCATAGGAGAGTCCTACCCGGACACGGGGGAAGGCCTTCTGCCTTGTACCTTCATGGCCCATCAGTCCGGCCCATGTCACATAGCCCGGACACCCGAGGACCCCCTAATCCAGGACCCCCTCAGTAGCCCCTGAACTAGTCTTCAATGACGATATGTTTGGCACGCGGGTTGTCTTCGGCATTGCAAGGCGGGTTCCTCCTCCCGAGTAGAAAGCAATCTTCTGAACAAAAGAACTATATCCGACTCTGTATAATTGTTGCAACACTTAGCCACAAAGGTAAGATACCAAACAAAATAGTGTCTTTCCACTGACAACTTTTTCGGTGAAACATCACGTCCGACCTCTTAATATTTTGAACCGTTTTTACATCACCCGCTTCGTGTTTCGAGGCACAACCTCTATTGTCACGTCTTGTCAAAACAGAGATCATGCCCGCCCATTACGGGATCCTCATCAATACGGTTTTGGGTAATCCAACCGTGCCATTTGCACGACCCCTCGAAAACAGGCGAATTTCTAGGCTTGTGGGGGCGTTTGATATTCACTGCCTATATAAGAGGATAAAGATCCCTCTTTTTCCCCACACCTTCTTTCCTCTCCTGCTTTCCCATCCTCAAGCTCCAGCGTCTAGGCTTCAATGTTTCCCACCGCCACCAGCCTCCCAACCATGTCAGGATCTGGTTCAAAGGGTAAGTGGGAGGCCTCCTCCATCACCGAAAAGGACGCCAAGGAGCTCCGAAAGGCAGGATACCTGTCTGCAAATATCGCGTGCAGGCTCCCTATCAAGGACCAAGTCATCCCTACTCCGGAGCCCAACGAAAGGGTTGTATTCATTCCCCACTTTCTCCAATGTCTAGGGTTTCCCCTTCATCCCTTTGTCCGGGGCCTCATGTTCTACTACGGGCTAGATTTCTGTGACCTAGCCCCAAATTACTTTCTTCACGTCTTGGCGTTCATCGTCGTGTGTGAGGCGTTGCTCCGCATCCCCACACTTTGGCCTATGGCTCAAGGTCTTCAATATGAAGCCGAAGGTGGTCGATGGGCAGCATGCGGACTGCGGTGGTGCCATGGTGAGCAAGATCCCCAACACTGTCTGGCCAAAGGGGGCCTTCGTGAAGACCGTCAAGGTGTGGCAGCAGGAGTGGTTCTACATCACCGAACCCCACGACGCCAAGTGGGCGGCCACTCCCGAGTTCAGATCCGGACTCCCTATGCGGCTCACCTCATGGACCGTTAAGGGTCTGGACTGGGGATCCACGACGGAAGTGTTGATGTTGTAGAAGCGCATCAAAAACATGATTGGCAAGAACACCAGTCTCACGAACGTGATCCAGGTGACGCTCTTCCACCGGATTCTTCTCTGCCAACTCCGGCCCTCTCATATGTGGGAGTTCAATTTGGAAGATCCACGGACCCTGAATCGCTTCTTCAGCACAACACACGAAGACATCTCGAAGCTGTTGTTCAAGGCCCAAAAGGCGTGCCTGAAGAAGACTGAAGACATCGGTCTTGACAGCGAAAAATCCAGCCACACCGGTAAGTATGATTTTCCCAAATACATTTTCGATCAATAAGTTTCTTAGGCATAATGAATTTACTATCCATTGTACACGGCTGGATAGAAAAGGCGGAGCGGATTAAGTGTCCGACACCACTGCCTGAAGATCCGGCCATACCCCAGCTAACGAAGATGCTGGCCCCGGCGCCCTATCAAGCGCCAGATAAGAAGGCCAAGAAGAAGAAGCACATGGAGGCCAAAGGTGGCCTCCGCCATAAGAGTACTTCGGACGCAGTGTCCAGAGAGACCGAAATCCTCTCCTCTCATGAAGGAGATGAAGACGAAGAGGAGGAGGAAGCGGAAAGCGACTCCCCTCTTAAGGGGAGGAAGAAGAAGAGGGCAGCCTCCACAAACCCGGAGGCGGAGGCGCCCAAGAGGGCGAAGATGGCCCTCTCGGATGGTTCGAATTCAGAGGCTGAACCCATCCCCAAGAGGCTTCCTAGGGTGAAGCCCCTGGCTGAATCGTAAGTATTAAAGGATTTGTTGTACGTCTTCGGTCCACTATGTTTTCATAATATAACATATTATATTGTGTGTCTTTCAGCCCTGTTCACGACCTCCCCAACCCTCCGCTATCTGAGGGGAGTTCTCTACCACAAGAGATGGCAGAGAGCGAGACGCCCTCGCGAGCCCCTTCGCCAATCATCGCAGATGATACCGGGGTGTTGTCCCGAAGGACCTCTCCAGGCCGCGGAGAGGTGGACGAGGCTGGCGAGACGGCGCCTGAGTGTAATACATCGGCTGCCGAAGAACTGGGGGGTGTGACCCCCATGGCGACCGAGGATGGGGGCCCTCACCAGGCCGACCCCTAGCCGGACATTATTCCGGAGACCAACACGACTCCGGAATCGGGCGAGCAACCCCCTTTGGAGGAGGGGGGAGCATCAGCTTCGGCGGCGGCCTCCACTAATCCAGAGGCACCGAATACTCTCGTGGAAGCACTGCGACGTGCTTCCATTGTGGAGGAGCACCGCACCCTGATGGGTGCGGTGGTAGAGAAGGTTCAGTCTGTCAAGAGCGGGCTGAATGAAGCCTTCACCAGCCTGCTAACAGGCTTCGAGGTATGCGACGTAATGCTCTAGACGCTTTTTCATATGAAGGAAATATACCTATATGTAGATAGTAGCCCCTGAGACTCTGTCCGGTGCTGAAAAAGGCGGACAAAGGATCACATAGTATTCGGAAGAGGTGACATACTTTTTTATTTTATAACAGGCTTCCCTGTTGGCGGTGACCGCCCAGGCCGCCGAAGTTTCCGAGCTTAATCAGAAACTGAAGTTGGCCGATGATGAAATCGGCCACATTAACAAGCAGTTCAATGAGACACAAGGTATGCATGTACTTTTAAAGAGTTTGATCATATATCTGAAGTAATATGCAAATTCGAAGTTGAATTCACTTACTCTGTGATTATGAGCGTAGCTGGCAGCCCCGAGGTCAAGACCCTCAAGAGCGCCCTTTCCCAAGCCAAGGAGGAGGCGAAGGCGAATAGAGCAACCGCTAACAAAGTGGCTGCGGAATTGAAGACCGAACAGGTCACCCGCCGCCGGCACGAGGAGAGGGTGGCCGAAGTGGAGCAAGAACTAAAGGACGCCATCGGCAAGTGTGAGGCCTTGGAGGAGAAGACGACGGCCCAAGCGGTCAAACTTGCCAAGGCCCTCTAGGACTCAAAAGAGGCACATACCTAGTCCCAGAGTGCTCGTGAAGAGATCCAGTGGGCTGAACAAATAGCGGCTGGTAAGCCCTTTCTTCTGCAGAGTATATTTGCGGGTGAAGGATATGCCTTGCTCACTCATCTGTGGAGTTCTACAGATGCCTTTGCGGATCTGCCGAGGAGTGCCGCCGACGCCGCACAGTTCTTTCGAGCCCAGGAGGGGAACTCGACAGAGAAGCTGTTCTAGTTTCAGTTCCTGGCACCGGAGCACCCGACGCTGTTGAGCAACCAGATGAAGCAACTATCGGAGCTGCATAGGATGTTCGGCTTGGCCATGAAGGACCTCATAGTACGTCTCTGGCCAGCCGAACCCATTCCTAGCAGCTACTTCGGCTTGGTGAGGCGACTCGTCGATGCGCTGCCCCGAGTTGAAGCTGTGAAGCGCTCGGCGTGCATAGAGGGTGCGCAGATGGCCTTTGCCCATGTCAAGATGCACTGGGCGAAGATGAAGGCCACCGATGTCGCAACCGTCGGCCCACCCGAAGACAAGGACCGCCACCAAGCCGGAGAGGTACTTTGAAAATGTCCTAGCGTGTGCCCGAATAGTAGAGGGCCAATGCTCAAAGGATGTTATGTTTGAGTGAATTTATCAGGGCTGTTAAAACTTTCTTTTGTGAACCAAGGCTTGCAATATATTTTATGCCTTTATCTAGAGTTATTTTTCCTCCTGTGCGGTCGTTTTAACTCTAAAAGTTTGCCAGTAATCGGCATCAGCCCCCACGTAGATGCTACGGGGGTGTTCGGTATAGCGCGTGATCACACTTGACTCAACGTCTTGGTCCATAAAGGAGGTGTCTGTGCAGCGAACCAGGCAATCAGACTATGCGATTTTATTACTTTCACTTAGCCATAGGAGTTTGATAGTGGGGCTAAGTACTTGCCCTAGTGCGTAAGCGGCCGTCCGGACTAGGATGCCTTTGTCGCATGACTGGGTGAAGACCAGCCCTTCGTATAACACGTAGTAAATCATGAATGATTTGTAGTAAGTCACCAATCGCTGACCAACTCTCGCCATATCATGACAGTCAGTTTTTAGCTTTCTCTACTGAGGTGTTTGACCGGACGAACCAGAAACATGATTGCAGTAGTTCTACCTTTACTACCTTAGCCGAACTAGCAGAACGTAAGGTGGTAACCACAGGAGCCGGGCAACCCAACTATAGACCAAAGACATGATTCAGAGCTGATGCATATAATGTAATATTCGGTCACCGAAGTATACCCCAGAAGAGTTCGGACTTTTGAAAATATACGTGGCCGAGTAGAGCCCTAGGCATTTAGGCCGGACCAAAGTATATGTTGCAATCTGAAGCAAGGAGGGAATACAGATGGTAAAATAAGCCAATACCGGACAAGGGTTGGAGATAAACTATTTCCTATATATTTTGATTAATACGTCAAAACGTGCTATTACACATAATGCCATAGGCATCAAGGCTAATTTACATGCCGAGAATTTGCACACAAGGGAAGCCGTATACAGGGCCTAAAAAAGAGAAGGTAGTTGATACGTCTCCAACGTATCTATAATTTTTGATTGTTCCATGCTATTACATTATCAACTTTAGATGTTTATGGGCTTTATTATACACTTTTATATTATTTTTGGGACTAACCTATTAACCCAGAGCCCAATGCCAGTTTCTGTTTTTTCCTTGTTTTAGAGTATCGCAGAAAAGGAAAATCAAACGGAGTCCAATTGACCTGAACCTTCAGGAACTTACTTTTGGAAGGAAAGCAACCCGGGAGACTTGGAGTCCACATCAAGGAAGCTTCGAGGGAGCCACGAGGTAGGGGGGTGCTCCCACCCCCCTGGGCGTGCCCTCCACCCTCGTGGGCCCCTCGTGACCCCCCTGATGTACTTCTTCCGCCTATATATCTCCATATACCCTAAAACGATCGGGGAGCACAATAGATCGGGAGTTCCGCCACCAGAAGCCTCCGTAGCCACCGAAAAACAATCTAGACCCGTTCCGGCACCCTGCGAGAGGGGGCAATCCCTCTCCGGTGGCCATCTTCATCATCCCAGTGCTCTCCATGACGAGGAGGGAGTAGTTCTCCCTCGGAGCTGAGGGTATGTACTAGTAGCTATGTGTTTGATCTCTCTCTCTCTCTCTCTCTCTCTCTCTCTCTCTCTCGTGTTCTTGATTTGGCATGATCTTGATGTATCGCGAGCTTCGCTATTATAGTTGGATCTTATGTTTCTCCTCCCCCTCTACTCTCTTGTAATGGATTGAGTTTCCCCTTTGAAGTTATCTTATCGTATTGCGTCTTTAAAGATTTGAGAACCCTTGATGTATGTCTTGCCGTGCGTATCTGTGGTGACAATGGGATATCACGTGATTCACTTGATGTATGTTTTGGTGATCAACTTGCGGGTTCCGCCCATGAACCTATGCATAGGGGTTGGCACATGTTTTCGTCGTGATTCTCCGGTAGAAACTTTGGGGCACTCTTTGAGGTTCTATGTGTTGGTTGAATAGATGAATCTGAGATTGTGTGATGCATATCGTATAATCATACCCATAGATACTTGAGGTGACATTGGAGTATCTAGGTGACATTAGGGTTTTGGTTGATTTGTGTCTTAAGGTGTTATTCTAGTACGGACTCTAGGGCTGTTTGTGACACTTATAGGAATAGCCCAACGGATTGATTGGAAAGAATAACTTTGAGGTGGTTTCGTACCCTACCATAATCTCTTCGTTTGTTCTCCGCTATTAGTGACTTTGGAGTGACTCTTTGTTGCATGTTGAGGGATAGTTATGTGATCCAATTATGTTATTATTGTTGAGGGAACTTGCACTAGTGAAAGTATGAACCCTAGGCCTTGTTTCAACGCATTGCAATACCGTTTACGCTCACTTTTATCATTAGTTACCTTGCTGTTTTTATATTTTTCAGATTACAAAAACTATTATCTACCATTCTTATACCACTTGTATCACCATCTCTTCGCCGAATTAGTGCACCTATAAAATTTACCATTGTATTGGGTGTGTTGGGGACACAAGAGACTCTTCGTTATTTGGTTGCAGGGTTGCTTGAGAGAGACCATCTTCATCCTACGCCTCCTACGGATTGATAAACCTTAGGTCATCCACTTGAGGGAAATTTGCTACTGTCCTACAAACCTCTGCACTTGGAGGCCCAACAACGTCTACAAGAAGAAAGTTGTATTGTAGACACCAAGCTCTTTTCTGGCGCCGTTACCGGGGAGGTTAGCGCTTGATGGTATATCTTTAGATCTTGCAATCGAATCTTTTTGTTTCTTGTTTTAGCACTAGTTTAGTTTATAAAAGAAAATAAAAAAAATGGAATTGAGTTTGCCTCATACGCTTCATCTTTTTAATATCTTTCGTGAGTATGATGGAAAGGAAAATTGTGCTCAAGTACTAGAGGAAGAATGCATTAGAATGTTTGGCACTAAATATTTGAATGATGAGCATGATTGCAATGTTGTTAGTATGAATTCCTTGAATATCCATGATGCTAATGATATGCAAAGCCACAAGCTTGGGGATGCTATGTTTGATGAACATGATATTTTTAGTCCCCCAAGTTTTGATGTGCAAATTTATTATGATGATAGCATGCCTCCTATTTATGATGATTATATTTTTTAAAGTGGTTTCGGAGAGGTCATGACTTTATTTAATAATGATTCCACTATTCCGAAAGAGGTTCCAATTGATTATGAGAACAAAGTTGCTATCTATGATGATTATTGTTATGACTTGTATGCTATAAAGAATAATGATATCCATGAAACTTGTCATCATGATTTTAATTTTCAATTGGATTATGCCTCACATGATAATTATTTTGTTGAGTTTGCTCCCACTATTATTCATGAGAAGAATTTTGCTTATGTGGAGAGTAATAAAATTTCTATGCTTGTAGATCATGAAAAGAATGCTTTAGGTGCTGGTTATATTATTGAATTCATTCATGATGCTACTGAAAATTATTATGAGGGAGGAACTTATGCTTGTAGGAATTGCAATAATATCAAGTTTCCTCTCTATGTGCTTAAAGTTTTGAAGTTATGCTTGTTTTACCTTCCTATGCAAGTTGATTCTTGTTCCCACAAGTTGTTTGCTCACAAAATCCATATGCATAGGAAGTGGGTTAGACTTAAATGTGCTAGTCATATTCTTCACGATGCTCTCTTTATGTTTCAATTCCTATATTTTATGTGAGCATCATTGAAATCATCATGCCTAGCTAGGGGCGTTAAACGATAGCGCTTGTTGGGAGGCAACCCAACTTTATTTTTGTTCCTTGCTTTTTGATCCTGTTTGTAATAAATAATTCATCTAGCCTCTTTTTAGATGTGGCTTTATGCTTTTAATTAGTGTTTGTGCCAAGTAGAACCTTTGGGAAGACTTGGGGAAAGTCTTGTTGATCATGTTGTCAAAAGCAGAAACTTTAGCGCTCACGAGAATTGCTGCCATTTTTATTGGAGAGTTCTATTTAGTTAATTATTTTTGCAGATGATTAATAGAAAAATTAATCAGGTCCACCAATTTATTTGAGAATTTTATGAGTTCCAGAAGTATACGTTTGATCCATATTACTACAGACTATTCTGTTTTTGACAGATTCTGTTTTCTATGCGTTGTTTGCTTATTTTGATGAATCTATGAGTAGTATCGGAGGGTATGAACCATAGAGAAGTTGGAATACAGTATATATTACTCCAATATAAATTTAGAATGAGTTCATTACAGTACCTTATGATGGTGATTTGCTTTCTTATACTAACGGAGCTTACGAGTTTTCTGTTAAGTTTTGTGTTGTAAAGTTTTCAAGTTTTGGGTAAAGATTCGATGGACTATGGAATAAGGAGTGGCAAGAGCCTAAGATTGGGGATGCCCAATGCACCCCAAGGTAATATTGAAGGACAACCAAGAGCCTAAGCTTGGGGATGCCCCGGAAGGCATCCCCTCTTTCGTCTTCGTTCATCGGTAACTTTACTTGGAGCTATATTTTTATTTACCAGATGATATGTGTTTTGCTTGGAGAGTCATTTTATTTTATTTAGTTTTGTTTGTTGTTTGAATAAAATACCAAGATCTGAAATTCTTAATGTTAGAGAGTCTTCATATAGTTGCATAATTATTCGACTACTCATTAATCTTCACTTATATCTTTCTGAGTAGTTTGTTGTTACTCTAGTGCTTCACTTATATATTTTTAGAGCACGGTGGTGGTTTTATTTTATAGAAATATATGAACTCTCATGTGTCACTTATATTATTTTGAGAGTCCTAAACAGCATGGTAATTTGCTTTGGTTATGAATTTAGTCCTAATATGATGGGCATCCAAGAGGGATATAATAAAAACTTTCATATAAAGTGCATTGAATACTATGAGAAGTTTGATACTTGACGATTGCTTTGAGATATGAGGATGGTAATATTAGAGTCATGCTAGTGAGTAATTGTGAATTTGAGAGATACTTGTGTTAAAGTTTGTGATTCCCGTAGCATGCATGTATGGTGAACTGTTATGTGATGAAGTCGGAGCATGATTTATTTATTGATTGTCTTCCTTATGAGTGGCGGTCGGGGACGAGTGATGGTCTTTTCCTACCAATCTATCCCCCTAGGAGCATGCGCGTAGTACTTTGTTTCAATAGCTAATAAATTTTTGCAATAAGTATGTGAGTTCTTTATGACTAATGTTGAGTCCATGGATTATACGCAGTCTCACCCTTCCACCATTGCTAGCCTCTCTAATACCGCACACCTTTCGCCGGTATCATAAACCCACCATTTACCTTCCTTAAAATAGCCACCATACCTACCTATTATGGCATTTCCATAGCCATTCCGAGATATATTGCCATGCAACTTTTCACCTTCCGTTTATTATGACACGCTTCATCATTGTCATATTGCTTTGCATGATCATGTAGTTGACATCGTATTTGTGGCAAAGCCACCGTTCATAATTATTTCATACATGTCACTCTTGAGTCATTGCACATCCCGGTACACCGCTGGAGGCATTCATATAGAGTCATATCTTGTTCTAAGTATCGAGTTGTAATTCTTCAGTTGTAAGTAAATAAAAGTGTGATGATCATCATTATTAGAGCATTGTCCCAGTGAGGAAAGGATGATGGAGACTATGATTCCCCCACAAGTCGGGATGAGACTCCGGACGAAAATAAATAAATAAAAGAGGCCAAAGAAGCCCAAAAAAATAAAATAAAAAATAAAAAAAGAGGCCATAAAAAAAGAGAAAGGCCCAAATAAAAAAATATAAAAAAGAGAGAAAAAGAGAGAAGGGACAATGCTACTATCCTTTGCCACACTTGTGCTTCAAAGTAGCACCATAATCTTCATGATAGAAAGTCTTTTGTTTTGTCACTTTCATATACTAGTGGGAATCTTTCATTATAGAACTTGGCTTGTATATTCCAATGATGGGCTTCCTCAAAATGCCCTAGGTCTTCGTGAGCAAGCAAGTTGGATGCACACCCACTAGTTTCTTTTGTTGAGCTTTCATACACTTATAGCTCTAGTGCATCCGTTGCATGGTAATCCCTACTCACTCACATTGATATCTATTGATGGGCATCTCCATAGCCCGTTGATACGCCTAGTTGGTGTGAGACTATCTTCTCCCTTTTTGTCTTCTCCACAACCACCATTCTATTCCACCTATAGTGCTATATCCATGGCTCACGCTCATGTATTGCGTGAAGATTGAAAAAGTTTGAGAACACCAAAAGTATGAAACAATTGCTTGGCTTGTCATTGGGGTTGTGCATGATTTAAATATTTTGTGTGGTGAAGATGGAGCATAGCCAGACTATATGATTTTGCAGGGATAGCTTTCTTTGGCCATGTTATTTTGAGAAGACATGATTTCTTAGTTAGTATGCTTGAAGTATTATTATTTTTATGTCAATATTAAACTTTTGTCTTGAATCTTATGGATCTGAAAATTCATGCCACAATAAAGAGAAATACATGATGAATATGTTAGGTAGCATTCCACATCAAAAATTCTGTTTTTATCATTTACCTACTCGAGGACGAGCAGGAATTAAGCTTGGGGATGCTGATACGTCTCCAACGTATCTATAATTTATGATTGTTCCATGCTATTATATTATCAACTTTGGATGTTTATGGGCTTTATTATACACTTCTATATTATTTTTGGGACTAACCTATTAACCCAGAGCCCAGTGCCAGTTTCTGTTTTTTCCTTGTTTTAGAGTATCGCAGAAAAGGAGAATCAAACGGAGTCCAATTGACTTGAAACTTCACGGAACTTATTTTTGGAAGGAAAGCAACCCGAGAGACTTGGAGTCCACGTCAAGGAAGCTTCGAGGGAGCCACGAGGTAGGGGGGCGCACCCACCCCCCTGGGCGCGCCCTCCACCCTCGTGGGCCCCTCATGGCCCCCTGACGTACTTCTTCTGCCTATATATCTCCATATACCCTAAAATGATCGGGGAGCACAATAGATCGGGAGTTCCACCGCCAAAAGCCTCCGTAGCCACCGAAAACCAATCTAGACCCGTTCTGGCACCCTGCCGGAGGGGGCAATCCCTCTCCGGTGGCCATCTTCATCATCCCGGTGCTCTCCATGACGAGGAGAGAGTAGTTCTCCCTCAGGGCTGAGGGTATGTACCCGTAGCTATTTGTTTGATCTCTCTCTGGTGTTCTTGATTTGGCACAATCTTGATGTATCGCGAGCTTTGCTATTATAGTTGGATCTTATGTTTCTCCTCCCCCTCTACTCTCTTGTAATGGATTGAATTTCCCCTTTGAAGTTATCTTATCGGATTGAGTCTTTAAAGATTTGAGAACACTGATGTATGTCTTGCCGTGCGTATCTGTGGTGACATGGGATATCACGTGATTCACTTGATGTATGTTTTGGTGATCAACTTGCGGGTTCCGCCCATGAACCTATGCATAGGGGTTGGCACATGTTTTCGTCGTGATTCTCCGGTAGAAACTTTGGGGCACTCTTTGAGGTTCTATGTGTTGGTTGAATAGATGAATCTGAGATTGTATGATGCATATCATATAATCATACCCACAAATACTTGAGGTGACATTGGAGTATCTAGGTGACATTAGGGTTTTGGTTGATTTGTGTCTTAAGGTGTTATTCTAGTACGAACTCTAGGGCTGTTTGTGACACTTATAGGAATAGCCCAACGGATTGATTGGAAATAATAACTTTGAGGTGGTTTCGTACCCTGCCATAATCTCTTCGTTTGTTCTCCGCTATTAGTGACTTTGGAGTGACTCTTTTTTGCATGTTGAGGGATAGTTATGTGATCCAATTATGTTATTATTGTTGAGGGAACTTGCACTAGTGAAAGTATGAACCCTAGGCCTTGTTTCAACGCATTGCAATACCGTTTACACTCACTTTTATCATTAGTTACCTTGCTGTTTTTATATTTTCAGATTACAAAAACTATTATCTACCATCCATATACCACTTGTATCAACATCTCTTCGCCGAACTAGTGCACCTATACAATTTACCATTGTATTGGGTGTGTTGGGGACACAAGAGACTCTTTGTTATTTGGTTGCAGGGTTGCTTGAGAGAGACCATCTTCATCCTACGCCTCCTACAGATTGATAAACCTTAGGTCATCCACTTGAGGGAAATTTTCTACTGTCCTACAAACCTCTGGACTTGGAGGCCCAACAACATCTACAAGAAGAAGGTTGTGTAGTAGACACCAGTAGTCTTGAAGATCCCGTTGATGCCCTGCCGCACGTCTGCGCCATTTCCTCTTGGTAAGAAATCCTTTGAAAGGAGCAGTCGACGGCCGTTTATACAGAAGGAGCCTAGAAAAGAGCCCTTGCCCGACCGTAGGGTGGCTAGATTTTAATGAAGCTGTAATATAAGAGGGAAAAATGGTTAAGGTCCAAATGGGGTCAAGCCGTTTTATGGACCTTGTCCGTAGTGTGCCTCCGTCGTTGCCCAGGGTATTTTAAGTGTGTAATTATGCACGCGCGGTACACATGTTGCGGTTTTACTGGGTGGCCAGCGGAGGTGAAACTGCTAGGCCAGCTCTGGATCCACCGAGCTGTCGTTCTGCAGAGTAGGCCGGACTCACTTAGCAGTGTCCAGGGTATTGACGACCGATGGAGTGTTCGGCTTGATAAGGCCGCTCTATACCTCGGCCGCAAGGGCCACGGTGTGCTCGTCAATACGGAGGGAGTGCTCCATGTTTCCATTGACTGTGATAACGCCGCACGGTCAGGGCATCTTGAGCTTTAAATAAGCATAGTGTGGGACTGCGTTGATGTTGGGGAACACAGTATTTCAAAAAATTTCCTACGATCACACAAGATGTATCTAGGAGATGCATAGCAATGAGAGGGGAGAGTGTGTCTACGTATCCTCATAGACCGAAAGCGGAAGCGTTAAGTAATGCGGTTGATGTAGTCGAACGTCTTCACGATCCAACCGATCAAGTACCGAACGCACGACACCTCCGCGATCTGCACACCTTCAGCTCAGTGACGTCCCTCGAACGCTTGATCCATCTGAGGCCGAGGGAGAGTTTCGTCAGCACGATGGCGTGGTGATGGTGATGATGAAGTTACCAACGCAGGGCTTCGCCTAAGCACTGCAACGATATGACCGAGGTGTGTTTCTGTGGAGGGAGGCATCGCACACAGCTAGGAGAAACTTTGGTGTGCCTTTGGGGTGCCCCTCCCACGTATATAAAGGGGGGAGGTGTCAGATGACGGGTTCCGGCAAAACCCTTAAGGTTCAAACACTGGGGTGCGCGCGAAGATCTCCCCCCTATCGATCCATGTCCTAACTCAGCTAAGATCTTACGAACTAGCTCGACGAACTCGCAACACAAAGGACACAAGATTTATACTGGTTCGGGCCACCGTTGTGGTGTAATACCCTACTCCAGTATGGTGGTGGTGGATTGCCTCTGGGGCTGATGATGGATAGTACAAGGGTAAGAACAACCTCGTGAGGTTGAGGTGTTCTTGTGCTTGGTGGACTGGTGTGTGTGAGGATTTGATTTCCCCTCTTCAGCTACCGTTTTCTCCCCCTAGCTATGGTGGTGGCTAGCCCTATTTATAGAGGACCTGGTCCTCTTCCCAAATATTGAGCGGGAAGGGAGCCAACAACGGCCAATTTGAAAGGGGACAGCTAGTACAGCTTATCCTGACAAAAGTGGTATTCGCCTGCAAAAGGCTCTGGTGGTGACGCTGTATTGGGCTCCATGGTGACCTCCGTCTTGCCGTCCTGCTGGTCTTGGTCTCATTGCACCAATATGGAAACCTTTGCTTGATGCCTCGATACTCCGCGCCTGCGCTTGCCCCCTTAGCACCAAAGAGGAAACAAGGACGCTACGCGCGCTAGCGCCCACTTGGCGCCCGCCTGGTCTCGATCGTCATGTCTCAGTCACTAGAACCTCATGAGGTTTGCCTTGCCTTGATCTCTCCACCCCTCGCGAGCCAGCCTGGTGAGGCCGCCCCCGAGGAGGTCTTGCGTCGTCCGCCCCGCGAGGCTTGGCCCCTCGCGAGGGTCTTGAATGCCCTGTTGATGAAGATGGCTCGTACAAGCCTGCTAGTAAAGCCACGCCGTGGGCCGCAGACACGCAAATCTGGGGACCCTCGTTCCCAGAACGCCGACAGTAGCCTCCGAGCCCAAGGCGCGCTCGGGCTTGGCTTCGAGGCGAAGCCAAAGGTCAAGTGCGGAGCGTCGCAGGCCCCAATAGCCCGCGGCCTTGGTCAATGCATGGCAGTTGATTGGACATGGGCATCTCCGCTTCCCCATGCTGCCTCGGCAACTGCCCGACTTGACAAGTCCCTGCGACATGCAAGGAAAACCATCATTACCTGTGATCATGGGGGGTGCTAGTTGGCCTTCTCCTGGTATAAATGAGGAGGGGGGAAGAGCCCCCATCACCCATTTCTTCCTCTGCCTCTCCCGCTTCTTCTCCTTCCTTGCTCCTCTCCTGCTACCAATGGCGTCGTCGAGGAGGTTCACTGCCGCGGAGAAGGGGAAGGCCCCTCGCGAGGGGCTTGGCTCTCCGGTGCGTAAGCATGGACGTGCCCGTCCACGCAAGCACACCATAACCCCCGCCGCGGCCCCGCACAGCCATGGTGGTGCAGCTTCGCGAGGCAGGGGTTGGTCCGGTTGTGGCGGTCCTGTTGATGAAGGGAGACGTGTCGTGGCCGCGCGGCCTTCCCGGCCGCGCTTCCACTCGGCGGAGATGCTGTCGGAGTTTGTCGTCTGGTTGGAGAACCTGGCCGGCAACTGGCTTCAGCTCCCGTGCTTCTTCGCCGACGAGCTGCCGGCCTCAGGTCCAGGCGGGCTTTGGCTACAGGCAGACGGCTGCTGCAACAGGGCTTCTTGGGTCGTGGTCGAGGTCTCCACCGCGGGCAATATAGCTCTGGCCCACGGTTGGCAGACGTTCACCCGCGCGCGCGGCCTGAGCAGGCGGTGCACCCTCCACTTCAAGTACGACGGCAATGTGACCCTCCATGTGAGGGTGTTTGGGGAAGATGGTCGCTGCGCCGGGTGCTGCCCCGAGGTGAACGACGGCAAGGAGGTGCTTGGCCTTAGCGACGGCCGCAACGAGGATGAGGGCGAACCCGCCCTTGGTGCCAACCATGTCTCGTCCGGCTATGGCAGCTCTTCCCCCAGCGACAGCTCCAGCAGTGGCGGCTACGACCAGCCGCCACGCCGCCGTGCCCGCTTCAAAGACGGTGGCGGGTCATCTCGTCGCCGCGCCTCCGTGAAGCGCGAGGAGGGGTCCGACTGAGCTCGGGAAGGCGCTGGGGCCTGCCCCCGTGGACCGCTGTAGGCGCTGCTTCTATTTTCTTCTTCTTTTCCTTCCTGCATCAGAAAGAAACCAGGATGGGCCCCGGAGGGGCGTGTATCGAACTATGATTTCAATTGTTACATTATATTTGCCGTCCCTGTGCTGTGTCGCAACATCGTCGTTTTTATGTAGGGATAACTTAGCTCGACTTGTTTTGAGTGGCCTCCTCCTCACGAGGTGCTTGCTTCCTGGTACCTGTCGAGGCCTCCCTGACCTGATATGCGCTTAGGGACTGCAAAAAATTCATCAAGAGTTTTATCGTTCACCCGGGCTTGGTCATAGGTGCCGCTGGCTTTGGCCCGGCGCCTCGCGTCGCAATACCTGTGGGGCACGGATTAGGAGAGGTGCGTCAGCTTGTGAGCTTGAACGAGGGTGCCTCGCGAAAAGACAGAAGGAGGAAGCTCACGAAGGTACCTGTCAGCCCCCTCGAGAGGGACGCGAGGGAGAGTACAGGTCGACCAAAGAGGCGAAGGCAGAAACAGAGGCAGGAAGCGATAAAACGGGACCAGCAAGAGACACCAGAAAGAAAATTTCAATTAAAATAGGGGCGAGCCAACTTCGTAAAGCAAATGAAAAGCCGCGTCCGGCACCTAGTCTAGTCTTCGACGTCTTCTCACCAGCGTGTAGCTAAGTGCTGCCACTCTGCGTGGGAGGGAGCACTCGAGGCCCAAGGGCGGCTCTCCTGAGTCTTCGGGGCATGTACAACCCCACTCATTATTACGTGAGAGTGTCATGGGCGGTGATTCTTCATAGGCACGAGGCCTTGCTTCACAGGCGCTGGGCCTTCTTCACAGGCACTGGGCCTCTTCACAGGCACTGGGCCTTCTTGACAGGCACTGGTCCTTTCTTCACAGGCACCGGGCCTTCTTCACAGGCACCGGGCCTTTCTTTACAGGCACCGGGCCTTCTTCACAGGCGCTGGGCCTTTATTCATGGGTAGAACTTCCGGAGGTGTTGGATGTTCCAGGCGTTCTGGACGGGCACCCCGTCCTGCGTCTCCAGGCGCGCGGCGCCAGTCCTGGAGATGTGCACGACCTTGAACGGGCCCTCCCACATGGGGGAGAGTTTATGTAGCCCCTCCCTGGAGAGCACCCGCCTCAGGACGAGGTCACCCACCTCAAGAGTCCTGGAGCAGATGCTGCGACAGTGGTATCACCGCAACGCTTGCTGGTATCTTGCCACCCGTAGTGCATCTTCGCGGTGACGTTCCTCCCCCAGCACTTGGTCCATCCCCCGCGTGGCGTCCTGCTGCATCTCATCAAACGCCAAGACCCGTGCGGAGCGATGCTCGACCTCGTGAGGGAGGACTGCTTCTGCTCCGTAGACGAGGAAGAACAGGGTTTCGCCCGTTGGTTTGGTGGTGGTGGTGCGGATCGACCACAACACGGACTGGAGCTCGTCGTGCCAGACCCTGCCGCAGGCTTCGAGCTTCTTCTTGAAGGTCCTGGTCTTGAGGCCCCTCAGGACCTCCGCATTGGCGCATTCGGCCTGGCCATTGCTCCTAGGGTGTGCCACTGAGGCGTAGCAGATCTGCGTTCCAAGGTTAGCACAATATGACTTGAAGAGATTACTAGTGAACTGCGAGTCGTTATCGGTGATGATGCGGTTGGGGACCCCAAAATGGCTCATAAGGCCCTTGACGAACTTGACCGCAGAGCCAGCTGGGATGCACGCGGACAACTTCAACCTCCGGCCACTTAGTTAACTTGTCGATGGCGATGTAGAGGTATCGATAGCCCCCAGGTGCCCGAGGAAACGGGCCCAGAATATCTAGCCCCCAGACTGCAAATGGCCACAAGAGTGGGATGGTCTAGAGGCCCTGAGCTGGCTGATGGATCTGCTTGGCGTGGAATTGGCAGACCTTGCAGGACTTCACTAGCTCACCCACGTCATTGAGCGCCGTAGGCCAGTAGAATCCACTTCGGAATGCCTTGCCGACGAGGGTTCGCGACGACGAGTGGTGCCTGCAGTCCCTGCCGTGTATGTCAGCTATCAGCTCTTTCCCCTGTTCCCTGGAGATACAACACAGTGAAATGTCAATTGGTCGCTTCCTGTATAACTCACTGTCCCGGATGCAGTATGTTGTGGCCTGACGGGCCACGCGCTCCATGTCCTCCTCCTTCTCCGGCAATGTCCCTTGCATCAGGTATTCCTTGAATTCCTTGGTCCAGCATCCCTCCTGAGGGTCGAGCGCCAGGAGTAGGCGCGCTCCTGAGGTCGGGCCACAGACCGGGGCTCCTGTGGCAGGCGGCCGCGGGAGTTCCTCCCGAGGCTGAGTTGTTCTTGGAAGTGGTGGTGTTGCTGATGGCTTGAAGAGCCGCTCCTCGAAGACGCCAAGCTCCTGGGGCTGTCGCTTGGATGCTCTTCTGGCGATGTCGTCAGCTTCCTTGTTGGTGCCACAGGGCACTGCTTCTCCATCTTGCGCACCTCTGCGAGGTATGCTTCCATGTGCTCGTCCTTCGGCTCGTATACCTTGTTGGAGAAGTTGACGAGGATCTGTGAGTCACCCCTGATAGTGAGACGCTTCACACCCAGTGCCGCCGCAGCCTTCAGGTCGGCTATGAGGCCTTCGTATTCTGCAATGTTGTTGGAGACCTTCTCGCCCTGCTGGAAGCAGAGCTGCACGACGTAGTAGAGCTTGTCCTGAGTGGGTGAGATGAGCACTGCTCCAACCCCCGCGCCCTGGCGCGCGAAGGCACCATCAAAATACATGACCTAGCCGTCAGGCGCCTCGCTTCCCCGCGAGAGGGACCGGTCTTCGCCTTCCTCAAGCGTTGGGGCGTCTGTCCATTCTGCCACGAAATCAGCGAGCGCGACTCCCTTGATGACTGTCGGTGTCAAAACCGGCGGATCTCGGGTAGGGGGTCACAAGCTGTGCGTCTAAGGCGGATGGTAACAGGAGGCAGGGGATACGATGTTTTACCCAGGTTCGGGCCCTCTTGATGGAGGTAAAACCCTACGTCCTGCTTGATTTATTCTTGATGATATGAGTATTACAAGAGTTGATCTACCACGAGATCGGAGAGGCTAAACCCTAGAAGCTAGCCTATGGTATGATTGTATGTTGTCCTACGGACTAAAAACCCTCCGGTTTATATAGACACCGGAGGGGGCTAGGGTTACACAAGGTCGGTTACAAAGGAGGAGATATCCATATCCGTACTGCCTAGTTTGCCTTCCATGCCAAGTAGAGTCCTATCCGGACACGGGACGAAGTCTTCAATATTGTACCTTCATAGTCCAACAGTCCAGCCAAAGGATATAGTCCGGCTGTCCGGAGACCCCCTAATCCAGGACTCCCTCAGTAGCCCCTGAACCAGGCTTCAATGACGATGAGTCCGACGCGCAGTATTGTCTTCGGCATTGCAAGGCGGGTTCCTCCTCCGGATACACCACAGAAGAGTTTGAATAAAAGGAGAGTGCTCGACCCTGCAAAATACGTTCCACATACCACCGTAGAGAGAATAATATTTCCACAAATCTAATATGCTGACACGTTTTGGCAACATGACATCATGCCATGGCTCGGTGATTATTCGAACCGTTTTTCTTTAACTAGCCCCGCACATAACGCGAGGCAGTTTATTGACATGTCTTGTCAAAGCAGAGATCGTGTCCCCCTTATTATGGGATTCTCATCAATACGGTTGTGGGTAACCCAACCGCGCCTAGGACTCCTAGATTTTAGGCAAGTCCCAAACGGCCACGAGGAGGATATTCACCCTCTTTATAAAGGGACAAGGCTTTTACTTTTTTCCTCCCGTGCTCAATCGAATCCTTCCCCCGCCTCGAGTTCTAACACCCAAAGCCCAGGTCAGGTGCTTCGGACCTTCAATCATGTCCGGATCCAGCCTCCAGGGCCGGTGGATGCCCTCCTCCGTCACGGAAGAGGATATCAAGAAGTTGAGGGAGGCAAGATACCTGACCGCCGAAGTTTCGCATCGGCTGCCTGCCCGAGGGCAGGTCGTCCCTACTCCTGAACCCAACGAAGACGTCGTGTTCATCTCCCACTTCCTCCGAGGACTAGGCCTCACTCTGGATCCCTTCGTTAGGGGTTTGATGTTCTATTACGGGCTTGATTTCCACGATCTAGCCCAGGATTCCTTTCTCCACATCTCGGCGTTTATTGTCGTATGTGAGGCCTTCCTCCACATTACCCCTCACTTCGGCCTGTGGCTCAAGACCTTTGATGTGAAGCCAAAGACGGTCGAGGGGCAGTATGCAGCGTGCGGAGGTGCATAATAAGCAAGATTGCTGGAGCTCCATGGCCAAAGGGTTCCTTTCCAGAGGTGTCCGGATTATGGCAACGGGAGTGGTTCTACATCATCGCTCCTAGAAGTGCCAAGTGGGTAGCTTCCCCCGCCTTTCGCTCGGGCCCTCCACCACAACTGATGTCATGGATCAGCAGGGGGCTGAGCTGGGGTCCAGCCAAGGATGTGCCCATACTGCAGAGCCGCATCCGAGATCTCTTCGAGGGAGATTTTAGTTTGGTTATGGTAGTGCAAGTCATGCTGGTTCGTCAAGTCCAGCCTTGCAAACGCCGGCCCCTCCGCTTGTGGGAATTCAACCCAGAAGGACCGCGTGCTATTCAGAATTTCCTCGGCCTGACGCACGAGGAGATGTACAAGTCGTTCTTCGGACCCCAAATAGAGTGTCCGGACACATCTGAGGACGTGGGCCTGAGCAGCAACCGCACCGCGGCCCAAGTAAGTAATCCTCTATTCGAACACACTGTCTTTCATTTATCACGACATCATTATGAAGAATGGCTCTTTGACCAAGACTGGATAACAAAGGCAAAGATGATCCGGTGTTCGGCCCCCCTTCCCGAAGGCTTGGACAATCCGGTGCTGGAAAAGATGCTCGAGCTAGCACCTTGCCCGGTGCCCTCAAAGGAAGATGAAGGGGGGAAAAAGAGGGCGAAAGCGGGCGTCCACCGCTACCTATTCCATCCGAGGGAACGAGCGCCTCCGTGAGGGAGGATAACCAAGGGAGGAAGAGGACTATCTCTAATGATCCGGAAACCAAGGTTTCCAAACGGGAGAAGAAAACTCCACCAGAGGGTCCTGCCTCGGAGGGTGCTCCTGCCGCACAAAGTCCATGCGGGGATCAGCCCTCTAACGAGCTGTAAGTAATCAAAAAGTACTTAATAGCGAAGATATACTACCTTACTTCTGAGGGAGAAAACCGAAGCATTTTATCTTGCAGTTCGGATCTGAGCCCTTCTCAGCAGAGCTCGTCTTCGGGGGATCTTCTTCTAGAGATGATGGAGAGTGAAACGCCTCCCCTGGACTCGCCAGCTCAAGAAGCGGGCGACCTTGAAGTGTCATCATGGAGAGTTTCTCCAGATCCGGCAAGGCCAGAAGGTAATCCCATGGTCACCCGAAGCCCTCAGTATCCGGCTCTTGAAGAGAGCAATCAAAAGAGTCCGGCACCATCTGTTATGCGGTCGGATGTACTGAAGGGTCTGTTAGAGCGAGCGACTATCTTAGAAGAGCATCGTACATTAATGTGTACGGTGATTGAAAGGATTTCGTCTGCCGAAAATGGGTTGCATAAAGCCTTTATGAGTCTACTGTCGGGCCTTGAGGTACATGAAATGATATGCATTTATGATGGTACCACACATTTTTAGATGTGCCCTATGTAGATAGTAGCCCCTGAGACTCTGGTTGTCGTTGAGAACGGCGGCGAACAGAGGATCATAGTCCCCGGTAATAACTAGACCGCCTTTATGTGCAGGTGTCCGAAGCTCCGGTGGCTAGCCGGACTGATGGAGTTGCCGAACTGAAGCAACGACTGGATGCGGCGGATGCCGACATCGAGCTTGTTAACAAGCGGCTTGACGAGGCACAGGGTAGGTGATGTTTATAATGAATGTCACATAGTAAGAGAAGCGTGATGCCAGTATCTTTAATATATTGTGACTGCAGATGGAGCTGCCACCGTGGAGGCCCTGCGGGCGGAGCTTGCTCGAGCCAAGGAGCAAGCAAGGAGTAGTAATGCGGCCACTTTGAAGGCGGCCGAAGAGTTGAGAGCCGAGAAGGCCGCGCATAGCGAGAGAAAAGAGAAAATGGCCAAAATGGTTGTGAAGTTAAAAGACACTGCCGACCGCTGCCAGTTTCTTGAAGAAGAAAACTGGGCGAAGGCTACGAACCTCGAAAAGGCCACAATGGCGACCAAAGACACCCACTCTACAATGAGAGCGAAGGAGGAACTGCGTGAAGTCGGGGACATTGTGGCTGGGAAACCCTTTATGCTGCGGAGGAAGTTCGGCGATCCGCGGTATGCCCCTCGGGATCGGCTGTGGAGTTCGGCCGATGCATATCTGGACTTAGCGGCGAGCACTGTCGATGCGACCGAATACTTCCGAGATCAAACAGATCATGAAGTGGACAAGCTGTTCTGGTCGCAATTTAACGTTCCAGAGCATCCGCTTCCATTGACTGATCAGCTTGCCGAATGTGCCGAACTCAATAGATTGTCCGGACTCGCCATGACGTCTCTCGTGGATCATCTATGGCCGGAAAGGCCAAAGCCGAACAACTATTTTAGCTTGGTGCAGCAGTTCCTTGGTGCGGTGCCACACATTAATGCGATGAAGAGGTCGGCGTGCATAGAAGGCTCACGGATGGCCCTTGCCCGTGTCAAAACATACTGGGCGGAGATGGATGCCACCAATGTCGCGGCGCAGGGTTCGGCCATAGGCCGAGTGGCTGCCGAGCACTATTTTGAAGAAGTTCTTGAGGGCGCTTGTTCGATAGAGGCCCAGTGCTCGAAGAATGTTATGTTTGAGTGACATGTATTCCCATTGTAAAAACAACGTTTTATTGAATTTATCAAGGCTGTATTTATACTTTTGCCCGAAAGTGTTGTGATGCCTCCTATGCGGCCGTTTATGTATACATGTATATAACCTGAAAGATTGTAGTCGTCGGCTTCAGCCCCCATGCATATAATGCGGTGGTGTCCGCAGAAGACGCATATTCACACTTAATCCAACGTCTTGGTCCTATTAAGGAGGTGATAGCGCAGAGAACTAGGCAACCTGACTATAATGCTTTAACACTTTCACTTAGCCAGAGGAGTTTGACAGTGGGACTACTACATAGCCCCTGGTGGCTCCGCACTCATCCGGATTCGGGGTGCATTCATGCCTGCCGGGAAACGGCCCTTCGTTAATGCGAAGGAATCCCGAAGATTCCAATAGGTCATCGAGTGGTTGACCAGTCTCACGCTATATCATGACAGCCAGTTTTCGGCTTTCTCTACTGAGGTGCTCGTCCGGATGAACCAGGGAACAATCGTAGTAGTTCTCCTGGTGCCGCCTTAGGCGATAGAGGGGAACGTAAGGCAGCAAAACATAGGAGCCGGGCAAACCCAACATTTGACCAAAGACATGATTCAGAGCTGATGCATATAAGGCCAAACTCGCGACGCCGAACACTCCCTAAGGTATTCGGTCTTTATGGTGTAAACCGGGTCTAAACAGTACCCTTTGTAAGAAGCCCCTGGTGTCCAGGTACGTGCATTATTCTGGTGTGGCCACATGCCAAGACGTCAACATCCTTCTCGATTATACTGAGAATCCGAGGGATGTAAATCAACAAGAGACAGTAAAAAAGGTTTATGCAGGGTCTTAATCTACAAAGAATCCTTGGAACGGGTCCCTGCTGCACGTCTGCGCATGTGTCTCCGTTGTGCCGTATCCTGGACGGGTGTAGCACGATGGTCATCTGAAAAAGAGAGGAATTAATTGAAAAGTTGTCGTGCAAAGGTTAAGTGTACTAAATAAACAATATATAGTTCAAAATGAGTAAAGGTGAGCCTTATCGCCAGTTTTGCGTGCGCGTTGACCCCCTTGTAGTGTAATAGGGGTATAGTCATCAAACCTGTATTAATTACGTATAGCTGCGCCGGACTCGTCTAACCGCGTCCGTGGTCTTAACGAATTGTCAAATGCTTAAGTTGGTGAGGCTGTTTAGTGTGCGGCAGCCAAGGCGGCCGCACCGTCTTCGGCGCGCAAGGAGCGCTCAATATTTCCATTTACTGTAATGATGCCGTGTGGACAGTGCATCTTGAGCTTGAGGGAAGCGTAATGCGGTATTGTGTTAAAGCGAGCGAAAGCTTCCCGTCCGAGTAGTGCTTGATAGCCACTTTGGAATGGAGCGACATGGAAAGTTAAATTTTCGCTGCGGAAGTTATCGTGGAAGCCGAATATAACCTCTAGTAGCAGGGAGCCCCCGCAATGAGCCTCCGGGCCTGGTGTTATTTCTTTAAAGGTGGCATTGCTGCGGCAAATTTTTGTTGGGTCTATCCCCATTTGGCGGACTGTGTCCTGATATATCAGATTTAAACTGCTGCCGCCGTCCATCAAGACTCATGTGAAGTGGTATCCGTCAATTATTGGATCTAAAACCAAGGCAGCCCATCCTGCACGTCGGATACTTGCCGAGTAATCCCGATGGTCGAAGGTGATCGGTTGGGACGACCAGTGGCGGAGCTCTGCGGTGATAGGCCCTGGGGCATGTTTCTCTAAAGGTGCCGCTTTGTTTCTCCCTTTTATTACGTGTAACACGTTGACTATTTTGACTTTTGGTGGGAATTTCTTCTGTTCCCCTGTGCTTTGCTTGCGAGGCTCGTCCTCGTCTTCACTTGGTGTATCCTGCCCCTTGTGTTCGGCGTTGAGCTTGCCGGACTGTTTGAAGACCCAACATTCTCTGTGGGTATGATTTGCAGGTTTATCAGGGGTGCTATGGATCTGACATATTTGGTCCAGAATTTTGTTTAGGCTGGACAGTTCGTCTCTGCTGCCTTTGGAGGGCGGCTTCTGCTGACCTGGCTGAGAGCTTCTAAATCCGGCGTTTACCGCTGTGCTCTTCGGGCTGTCTCCTTTATTCCGGCACTTATTCTTGCTACGTCGTGATTTCCCGTTTCCATCCTTGACTTCGGATGTACTTGGGTCGCTGGTGCTGCATTGGGCTAACCAGCTGTCCTCGCCCGCGCAAAAATGGCTCATGAGGCTTGTTAATGCTGCCATTGTTCTCGGCTTTTCTTGACCGAGGTGTCTAGCAAGCCATTCGTCTCGAACGCTATGCTTGAAAGCTGCTAAGGCTTCGGCGTCCGGACAGTCGACTATTTGGTTCTTTTTAGTGAGGAACCTGTTCCAAAGTTTTCGGGCTGACTCTCCGGGCTGTTGAGTTATATGAATTAAATTGTCTACATCCGATGGTCGAACGTATGTCCCTTGAAAATTTGCCCGAAAGGCGTCTTTGAGCTCTTCCCAGCTTCCGATGGAGTTTTCGGGGAGGCTTTTAAGCCAATGTCGAGCTGGCCCTTTGAGCTTGAGGGGTGAGTACTTGATGGCGTGGAGATCATCTCCTCGAGCCATATGGATATGGAGGATGTAGTCCTCAATCCAGACCCCAGGGTCTGTTGTTCCGTCGTACGCATCTATGCTTACGGGTTTGAATCCCTCTGGAAATTCATGGTCCAGCACCTCGTTGGTGAAACATAGGGGGTGTGTGGCACCCCTGTATTTGGGTGTACCGTGGTGTTCAGATGTTTGTTGTGTTGCATTGTATGTTGGAGCGCGCTTGCGTGGTCCATAGATGGATTTGGTTGCGTCGTCCTTTTGATGCGAGCCCTTACGCGGATCGCGTACTGGTTTATGTGCGGCGTCGTTTGCCGCTTTATGTTGGCTATGAGGTCGTCTATCCGACCGGATGGCCGTTTTATTTTTTAATTGTGGAGGATCTAAGGCCTCCTCATCAAATTTATGTAGCAACTTTCGCTTCAGATAGCTCTTGGTGTGGCGATTACTGTCGTACTTCGCTGCAGTGTTGAGTACTTCACTCCATTTGATTTTGAGTGTGTCTTGTGCAGCCTTGAGCCTTTACTTCTATTTTTTCAGACTCCTCGCTGTGGCAACAAGCCTTTGGTGGGCATTATGTTGCTCCTAGCGTCTGTCCGGTGTGTCCGCCATATATACGTCATATGATGAGGTGGCTGTCCAGTGCCCTGTGTGCAGTGGTTCCTCTTCGCCTCCCGCATCGTCGTCCATACTGTCGATGTCTTCGGAGTCGAAGTCGAGCATGTCGGTTAAGTCATCGACAGTGGCTACTAAGTGGGTGGTGGGTGGGCGGCGAATTTCTTTGTCATCCGTATCCCAATCCTGCCGGACGTAGTTCGGCCAGGACTCTCCTGACAAGGAGAGAGACCTTAATGAGTTCAGTATGCCGCCAAAGGGCGAGTGCTGAAAAATATCCGCGGAGGTAAACTCCATGATCGGCGCCCAATCGGATTCGATAGGAATGGGCGCAGGCGGTTCGGAGTTCGTGGCCGGAGAAGGATCCGGCAGTTTGGCAACACGGCTCTCGTGAAGGGTAAGGTCGATATTTGGCTCGATCACCGCAGAGGATACGGCCTCCATGGCGGGGTCTATCCACCCGTCCATGGATGGCGCAACTGGCTCCGAATTGAGGGCCGGAGCGGCTGCCGGTGCGATTTCTTGAACACTGTCTGATGGTAGAGCTAAATCGTACTCATCGTGACCGCGTAGCGCACAAGGAGGGGCTCGAATCCGTCGAAGATCTAGTCTCCGTAGATATCGGCCGTGTAGTTTAAGCTTCCAAACCTGACCTAGTGGCCAGGGGCGTAACTTTCGATCTGCTCCAGATGGCCAAGCGAGTTGGCCCGCAGTGCGAAGCCGCCGAACACAAAGATCTGTCCGGGGAGAAAAGTCTCCCCCTGGACTGCATCACTATCGATGATCGTAGGAGCCATCAAGCCTAACAGTGACGACACAGAGGAACTCTCAATGAAAGCACCAATGTCGGTGTCAAAACCGGCGGATCTCGGGTAGGGGGTCCCGAACTGTGCGTCTAAGGCGGATGGTAACATGAGGCAGGGGACACGATGTTTTACCCAGGTTCGGGCCCTCTTGATGGAGGTAAAACCCTACATTCTGCTTGATTTATTCTTGATGGTATGAGTATTACAAGAGTTGATCTACCACGAGATCGGAGAGGCTAAACCCTAGAAGCTAGCCTATGGTATGATTGTATGTTGTCCTACGGACTAAAACCCTCCGGTTTATATAGACACTTGAGGGGGCTATGGTTACACAAGGTCGGTTACAAAGGAGGAGATATCCATATCCGTACTTCCTAGCTTGCCTTCCACGCCAAGTAGAGTCCTATCCGGACACGGGACGAAGTCTTCAATCTTGTATCTTCATAGTCCAACAGTCTGGCCGAAGGATATAGTCCGGCTGTCCGGAGACCCCCTAATCCAGGACTCCCTCAATGACCCTGGTAGTACTGAACTCCAACTGGAAAGCTTGTAACTCGATGTTCCATTCAGCGACTCTTCCGGCAGAGTTGGGGCTCCTGAGCACTCGCTCCAATGGGTAAGCTGAGACGACCTTGATGGGGTGGCCCTGGAAGTAGTGCCACAACTTTCGCGAGGCCACCAGGAGTGCGAGCAGGAGCTTCTGAGGCATGGGGTACCGTGCTCTTCCATCCTGCAACACTGCGTTGACGAAGTATACCGGGTGCTCAACAAGGGTAGGCGCGCTGGTGAGGCTTGCGCCCTCCTGGAGTTGGGGTGCTTCTTGAGGAGAGGGAACCCCTAATGCTTGATCGCTAGTCGAGGCCTTCGCGGGTTCAGGGGCGTCGTCTTGCTGAGCCTGATCCTCTGCTGCTGCTGCTGCGGCCCTTGTGGCGTCCTTCTGGTCTTGCATCGTCTCTGCTGGAGGCGTGGCACATCACGATGCACCCTTAGCTTGGTGTTCTTCCCGAACCGCCACTAGAGCCGCGCTGGCTGAGTACGGGGTGGCGGCGAGATAGAGCACTAGGGGCTCGCGAGGTCGCGGCGCCACCATCACTTGAGGGCTGGTCAGGTATCTCTTGAGGTCTTGAAAAGCTTGGTTGGCCTCTGTGTTCCACTCGAACGGGCCCTTCTTTTTCATCAGCTTGAAGAAGGGTAGGGCACGCTCTCCTAGCTTGGAGATGAAGCACCCCAACGCGGTCACCTGACCAGCCAACTTCTGTATTTCCTTGAGGGTCTGCGGTGGACTCATGTCTTCAATGGCCTTGACCTTCTTTGGGTTGGCCTCGATCCCCCAGTGGGACACCAGGAAACCCAGCAGCTTGCCGGAAGGGACACCAAACACGCATTTCTCTGGGTTGAGCCGCAAGTCCACCTGGCAAAGGCTTTCAAAGGCCTCCTCTAGGTCTTGGATCAAGGTCCCCGCCTCTCGAGACTTCACGATGTCGTCGACGTAGGCTTCAGCGTTTCTCCCGAGCTGCCGCCCTAAGGCGATGTGCATGAGCCGCTGGAAGGTTGCGCCCGCATTGCGCAGCCCGAACGACATGCAAGTGTACCAGTACACCCCACACGGGGTCAGGAAGGCCGTTTTCTCCACATCTTCTACCTCCATCTTGATCTGGTGATATCCTGAGAACGCATCCAGGAAGCATAGCAAGTCGCACTCGGCGGTGGAGTCGACGATCTGGTCGATGCGTGGAAGCGGGAACAGATCTTGGGGGCAGGCCTTGTTGAGTTTGGTGAAGTCGACACCCATCCGTTCCTTCCCGCCTTTCTTGGGGACGACGACGGGGTTTGCCAGCCAATCGGGGTACCGAACCTCGCGAATGACACCCGCAGCCTCCAACTTGCGGGTTTCTTGGACGATGAAAGCTTGCTTCTCCGTGGATTGCCGCCTTGCCTTTTGCTTCACGGGGCGTACGTTGGGGCACACCTTCAGGTGGTTCTCTATTACCTCTCTTGGGACCCCTACCAGCTGATCGGGCTGCCATGCAAACACTCCCTTGTTTGCACGCAAGAACCTCACTAGCGCCTCCTCCTGACCAGGCTCGAGGTTGGCGCCTATGGTAAAGGTTGCCCCTGAGGACCCGTCCTCCTCGACCGGCACTTGCTTGGTTTTTGCCTTGTCCTGAGTGAAGAACTGCTTCTTCTTGGTTGGTGCGGCTCCCTTGGCCTTGGGGGTATCCACGTCGGCGGGTCGTGCTGTCGCGGCGGCCTTGAGGGCAAGCTTGAGCGCCGCCAGAGCCTCCTTGGCGTCCCCCTTGATGGTGAGTACACCTTCGCTCCCCGGCATCTCACTACTAGGAAAAACGCTACTAGTAGCGTTGGTTTTTTGCATACTAGTAGCGCGGGTTCCCGCGCTACTACTACGATGCTACAGCTAAATATTACCAGTAGCGCGCTTTTTACCCCGCGCTACTACTAACATTTTAGTAGTAGCGCAATGCCACCTACGCTACTGTTATCCTAAGTAGTAGTAGCGCACCCCCCCACGCTACTATTATCCTAAGTAGTAGTAGCACAGAATTGCCCCCCACGCTACAGGTAACTAATTAGAACTTAAAAAAAATAAAAGTCAGATGTTGTATTCATGGATGGAAATCAAGACATGTGCAGTGCAGATATAAAATAAGATCACAGAACCAATCTTAGCACTTGCAGCGTTCATGGACGCAACATTGAACATCTCAACTCAGAGAGTTCACGAGATCCCATTTAACATCAGACTCAAACAACCAGACCACTTGTCTAGATGTATCTACCAAGAGTTGGAGTTCAAACACCGGTGGACCCGAACCCTCCCTCCCGCCGGACGGTGGCGTCAAGGTCCTCCACCTCGGCGACCTCCCGTGTCGCAATTCACAATCACCTGGACGGTCATCTACACGACGCAGTCTCTGGGCTTCACGACAAAGTCCACCTCCGAGTGGTTGAAGAGCACGACACCCACCGGGCTGTGGTAGTCCGCGTCAATAACCCATGCGCCCACGTCGGAGAAGTAAAAACTTATTAGTTTGCGTCCTCTTTGAAATCCAGTAGGGTATTTTCATTCTTTTTAGCACATGCACATGAATCAACGGTAACAACCAGAGGCTGGACCATACTTGTTGCGCGAGACGTGAAGAAGGCCAGGTCCCCTTCTTGTTAAATCCAAGGAAGACACTCCCCCGAGACGTGAAGAAGGCCGGCTCCCCTCCTTCTGCCAATAGCTCAGGTGCATGAAGTTTTAAGGAATCTGAATACAATGAACTCATTGTAATGTATAATAACAAGAAACAAAACCATGAATCCTAAAAAAGATCATTCTATGAGCTAGGTTGACAGTTTTGAGACACAGGAAAGGATAAAGTTGGTAACAATCTTCATTAAGAAAAACAATGGGCCGAGATTTCAAAAAAGACATTTGTTTCACCAACAATGATTAGTAGTAGCATCAACATACCCTTTGATCCTGGCATAATTTATGTCAACCATGGAGAAAGCCTGTAAATAGAGCGACAAAATAATCTTGCTTCAGTACACTCATAAGAATGAAATTATATATGCAGGTTTTCCAGCATACCAGGTAAGGAACTAGTCATAACAGGAACCCAACACTTGACAGAAACAATTTCAAGTTTCATATATCAGTAATTATGCATAAGAGTTGCAAGCGAGGGAAAATTAGCCTACTTCTTTAAAACTAAAATCAGCATCCTTATGTTATATGCATAGCACAGTACTAATTTCCATGTGATGCATAGCATAGTAGTAATGTTCAAACTAATAGCACAGTACTTGATAAATAGGATTCTTCCTTCAGTAATATCTAACGAATGGGTGTGACCTACCTTATATCCTGGTAGTAACTAATGCATCACATGATAAGATAGCAAAAACAGAAATATTACATCCCAAAAGACTGGATGGTTATACCCTATCTCCATATCAGAAGAACAAGCATCATAATGCCGATCAAGCTTGCTTATGGTACTATGTGGATAAACATATATGTACCCATCCCTAAGTTTACAAAGAAGAGTATATATGTAACTAAGAGTATAAAACTGCTATGGTACTACATATTGATGTGTTGCCCAATTACACATATGCATTGGATATCTTACTTCAATCTACTCCGCATCCAAAATGTGATTAAACTGAACTCAAAATGGTTCCTCGTCAGCGCAATGGTCAATAAATAAGAAGCATCAGAGTCGAGAATGGATGCTTACATGTTGAGACAGTGGCGTCCTTCTCTCTGATCTTCTGGAGGATGATATCACCAAGCGATCGTTAGGAGGAGGTTTCCTTGGACATGAATGCAGCGAGGGCCTTTTCGTCCTCCTCGTCGATCTCCGTCTAACCAAAATCACCAATTTCGAGTCAGCAACAGCCAAACACACAGTCCCATTTTACCATGAAGACTGACGAAGCAAGGCAAGAGCACGCACCACGCCGGCGTCGTACTCGCTCAGTGTGTCGAAGCCGTTGAACTTGTCGACGTCCTTGTCGTCATCCTCGCCATCGACAGCAGGGACGGGGAAGGACAAGGACGACGTGGGTGGGGCTGCGGCGACGGCTGGTGTGGCAGTGGCAGCCTAAAACAGGGATCTCAAAACTAAGGTGAAAAGAAAAACAAATGCACGCTCTCTAGAAAAATCTAAGCAATTGTAAAAATTAAACTAATGTCAGAACAAGAATGTGTCTTTTTTCATTAAATACACTATAGTTCCAGAAAAGAAAACTTTTCACCGTCTCTAGAAAAGCTAAGCAGTGAAGATTAGGGCTTGATACTTGGTTTTATTATTCCATTTGACCAATATAATTTCACTAGTAACAAAACTGCACGGGAGACCAGAAGGAATTAAAACTTAAGCATCTCCAGAGTGTAAGCTCATTTCCTAGTGCACAAAACATCGAACAGATTGCAGGCGTTACTCTGAATCTCTTGTTCTAAACTGAACTGAACTGAACTCATGCCTCTCTATACATCACACATTAATGCATAGTAATATGCGGGCACAATCTGCAATTGCAGAGAGGAAAGAGGGAGCGGGGAGGGCCGGCCGAGATCCGGTAACCATACAACTGTTTATACAGTTCGCTAGGGTGCGTCAATCCACATTTTATCCAAAGAAAAAACAACATCAGGTGTGAGTCAAGGAACTCCAATCAATTATGTGCCCCAGTCTCACGACACTATTTTTAAATAGATAGTATGAAATGCTCCCATGAAACGAGTATAAAGGGGGACAAAGCATCGAACACCTGGTGCGCGAGCTTTCGGTAGGTGCTCCCATGAGACAGGTTCGTAGCTTGGAGTTGCTAAGGTAGGCATCCCTTCCCATCGGTCAGTTGCTAAGTCAACGCACTAGGTGGTTCCATCCATTCACGTCATCTATTGTACGGCCCGAGCATCTCAGCTCCGACACCATCGACGCCGGCACGATAAGACATCATACGGACGGACGCGTGAGGAGGAGGAGGACGCATCAGACTCACCGCGAGGGCCGGGGGCGGCGAGGGGGCGGAGGAGGAGCTGGCGCCGGTGCCGGAGTGGTTGGAGGCCGACATCTGGAGCGGGCGAAGGCAGGCGGCGGCGGTGTGGGGCAGGGGCAGCGCACGGCAGGCGAGGAGGCGGGCGGCGTGGTGGGCCGAACGCGGTCGAGCCGCGGGAGGCGGGCGCCGGATTGGAGGGCGCGAACGGGGGTGTGGAGAGTGCGAGCACCATTAAGCAGAGAGCTCGGGCGGAGGGGCATCAGCTGCGGGATTGGGAGGAGCGGTGACGTTGGAAAGACAAGGGAGTTTTTGTTTAGGGGAAAGACAAGGAAGTTGCGGTGCGGTGCGGTAGCGCACGACGATTAGTTGTAGCGCGGGCATGGGTGCCGCGCACCTACTGAGTGAGGTACATCCATAGTAGTAGCGTGGGGTGGCATACCTACGCTACTATTATAAATTTAGTAGTAGCGCAGTTTTGATACCCATGCTACTATTATTGCATGCTCCGGTGGCACGGTCAGGATCACTTAGTAGTAGCACGGAAAAGGTAAACCCACGCTACTACTATTCTTTAGTAGTAGCACACCTTTTGTCCCGCGCTACTGCTACTTAGTAGTAGCGCGGGATGTATAACCCACGCTACTAGTAAATGATTGTCTATAAGGGTTTTCCTAGTAGTGTCTTCATGAGGTTGTAAGCAGGATGGGTTGCTGCCATGAATTGGGCCAGAGCTGGGTACCCGAGGATGGCATTGTACAAGAGGCCAATGCGGGCGATGTCGAAGTCGATGAGCTCGGTGTGGTAGTTGTCGCGCGTGCCGAAGGTCATGGGGAGGCGGATCTGCCCCAGGGAGCGGGCGGAGCCTCTGCCAACCCTTGAGAAGGGCTTGCTGGGGCGGAGCCGCTCGAACGGTACGTGAAGGAGGCTGAAGGCTTCGACGAAGAGCACATTGAGGCCGGCGCTGCCATCGACGAGCGTCTTGGTGATGGATACGTGGCAGATGGTGGGCGCGCACAGCATCGGGAGCACACACGAGCCGACGGTGGAAGCGGGATGATCCTCTGAGTTGAAGGTGAGGTCGGCCTCAGGCGCGGCCCAACCAGGCGGAGCCCCCGGGCGCTTGGAAGCAGTGCCTGGCGAAAGTATGGCTTGGCATGCCGATCTGAGGGTGGTGCTTGCGAACTGCCGAGAAGAGCTGCGACGATGGGGGCCGCTGGTTCCCCGAAGCGAGTGATGAAGAGGTTGCGCAGCTCCTCCCAGGTGGCGACAGAAGACTCCAGCAAGTGGAGGAGCCAGGCGCGCGGTGCGCCTACAAGAGCCAGTGGGAACCAGTTGGCCATGGTCCTGCCGTCGCCCCCGGCTTCCAGAACGGCCTCCTCGTACGCCAGCAGGAAAACCAACGGGTCCACCGCGCCGTCGTAGTGCGGCGGCATCTTCAGCTTGAACTTGGGTGGCCACTACACCCGCCGCAAGGCGGGGGCAAGGGCTCGGAGCCCTCAAGCGCCATTGTGGGCACCGGCAGATCCAGCTGGAGGGGTGCCTGCCATGGGGGAGCGGGCGCGGAGATGGTGGAGCACGAACCGACGGAAGAAAGACTCCGGCGCACCCCTACCTGGCGCGCCAAATGTCGGATCACGGGTTCCGGCAAAACCCTTAAGGTTCGAACACTGGGGTGCGTGCGAAGATCTCCCCCTATCGATCCACGTCCTAACTCAGCTAAGATCTTACGAACTAGCTCGACGAACTCGCAACACAAAGGATACAAGACTTATAGTGGTTCGGGCCATCGTTGTGGTGTAATACCCTACTCCAGTGTGGTGGTGGTGGATTGCCTCTGGGGCTGATGATGAACAATACAAGGGGAAGAACAGCCTCCTGAGGTTGTGGTGTTCTTGTGCTTGGTGGACCGGTGTGTGTGAGGATTCGATTTCCCCTCTTCAGCTACCGTTTTCCCCTAGCTATGGTCGTGGCTAGTCCTATTTATAGAGGCCCTGGTCCTCTTCCCAAATATTGAGCGGGAAGGGAGCCAACACCGGCCAATTTGAAAGGTCACAACTAGTACATCTTATCCTAACAAAAGTGGTCTTCACCTGCAAAAGGCTCTGGTGGTCACGCTGTCTTGGGCTCCATGGTGACCTCCGTCTTGCCGTCCAGCTGGTCTTGGTCTCGTTGCACCGATATGGAAACCTTTGCCTGATGCCTCCGTACTCCGCGCCTGCGCTTGCCCCCTTAGCACCAAAGAGGAAACAAGGACGCTACGCGCGTTGGCGCCCGTTGGTCTCGATCGTCATGGCTCACGTCACTAGAACATCGTGAGGTTTGCCTTGCCTTGATCTCTCCGCCCTCGCGAGCCAGCCTGGTGAGGCCGCCCCTGAGGAGGTCTTGCATTGTCCGCCTCGCAAGGGTCTTGAATGCCCTATTGATGAAGATGGGCCGTACAGGCCTGCTAGTAAAGCCACGCCATGGGCCGCGGGCAGGCAAGTCTGGGGACCCCCATTCCCAGAACACCGATAAGAGGGAGGAGGAGGCTGGCCAAGGGGAGGAGGCGCGCCATGGGGGGCAATCCTACTCAAAGTAGGATTCGCCCCCCTTTACTATTCCAACAAGGAGAAGGGGGAAGGTGAGGGAGGAGAGAAGGAAAGGGGGCCCGACCCCCCTAGTCCAATTCGTTTTGGGCTAGGGGGGCACGCGCCGTGCCTTGGCCCACCTCCTCTCTTCCACCAATAGGCCCATCAGGCCCAATAACCCCTCGGGGGTTCCGCCCGGTACTCCGGAAAATACCCGATACACCTCGGAACTATTCCAGTGTCCGAATATAATCTTCCAATATATCAATCTTTATGTCTTGACCATTTCGACACTCCTCATCATGTCCGTGATGTCATCTGGGACTCCGAGCTACCTTCGGTACATCAAAACACATAAACTCATAATACCGATCGTCATCGAACGTTAAGCATGCAGACCCTACGTGTTCGAGAACTATGTAGACATGACAGAGACACCTCTCCGGTCAATAACCAATAGCGGAACCTAGATGCTCATATTGGCTCCTACATATTCTACGAAGATCTTTATCAGTCAAACCGTATAACAACATACGTTGTTCCCTTTCTCATCGGTATGTTACTTGCTCGAGATTCGATCGTCAATATCATCATACCTAGTTCAATCTTGTTACCGGCAAGTCTCTTTACTCGTTCCGTAATGCATCATCCCGTAACTAACTCATTAGTCACATTGCTTGCAAGGCTTATAGTGATGATCATTACCGAGAGGGCCGAGAGATACCTCTCCGAAACACAGAGTGGCAAATCCTAATCTCGATCTATGCCAACTCAACAAACACCATCGGAGACACCTGTAGAGCATCTTTATAATCACCCAGTTACGTTGTGACATTTGGTAGCACACAAAGTGTTCCTCCGGTATTCGGGAGTTGCATGATCTCATAGTCATAGGAACATGTATAAGTTATGGAGAAAGCAATAGCAACAAACTAAATGATCATCGTGCTAAGCTAACGGATGGGTCAAGTCAATCACATCATTCTCTAATGATGTGATCCCGTTCATCAAATGACAACACATGTCTATGGCTAGGAAACTTAACCATCTTTGATTAACGAACTAGTCAAGTAGAGGCATACTAGGGACACTATGTTTGTCTATGTATTCACACATGTACTAAGTTTCTGGTTAATACAATTCTAGCATGAATAATAAACATTTATCATGATATAAGGAAATATAAATAACAACTTTATTACTGCCTCTAGGGCATATTTCCTTCAGTTGAAACGGGCGAAGGCAGTCTGTCCGAGCAGCGCGTGATAGCCACTCCGAAAGGGGACGATGTCAAAGATCGAATCCTCACTTTGGAAGTTATCCGGTGAACCGAAGACGACTTACAATGTTAATGAGCCCGTGTAGCGGGCCTCTACGCCAGGTATCACTCCTTTAAAGGTGGTGTTACTGGGCTTGATTCTTCAAGGGTCAATACCCATTTTACGAAAAGTGTCTTGATAAATCAAGTTAAGAATGCTATCGCCGTCCATAAGGACTCGACTGAGATGGTATCCATCAATGATTGGGTCGAGTACTAGGGCCGCCAAACCTCCGTGATGGATACTGGTTGGGTGGTCCCTGCGATCGAAGGTGATCGGACAGGTCGACCATGGGTTGAATTTTGGGGCGACAAGCTCTACGACGTAGACGTCCCTTAGTGCACGCTTGCGCTCCCTCTTGGGGATGTGTGTGACGTCTATCATGTTCACTGTTCTTACACCAGGGGGAAATTTCTTCTATCCCCCTATGTTCAGTGGGCAGGGCTCATCATTGTCCTCGCTTTGAGGCCCTTTCCCCTTGTGTTCGGTATTCAACTTACCAGCCTGTTTAAAAAAACCCAGCAGTTTCTATTGGAATGGTTGGTAGGCTTGTCGGGGGTGCCATGAATCTGGCAAGGCCCGTCGAGTATCTTGTCCAAATTGGATGGACCGTCTCTATTTCTTTTGAATGGACTCTTCTGCTGACCGGGTTTAGAGCCACTGAATCCTGCATTGACCGATGTATCTTCAGTTTCGTCATTGTTGTTCTGACGCTTGTTTTATTTACGTCGTGGCCTTCCGTTGCCATCCCTGGCCTCCGAAGTGCCAGAGTCACTGGTACTATTGCTTCTACGAGCCAACCAGCTATCTTCGCCCGCGCAGAAGCAGGTCATGAGTGTAGTAAGAGCTGCCATAGTCTTCAGCTTTTCCTGACCGAGGTGTCGGGCGAGCCATTCGTGACGAACGCTATGCTTAAAGGCCGCTAAGGCTTCGACGTCCGGATAGTCGATGATTTGGTTCTTTTTTATTAAGAACCGAGTCCAGAGTTTGCGAGTTTGTGAGTTGACTCTCCGGGTTGCTGGGCTATGTGACTAAGGTCATCTTCGTCCAGTGGCTGGACATAAGTACCTTGGAAGTTGTCTCTAAAAGCATCCTCCAAGTCTTCCCAGCTGCCAATATAGTTCTCTGGGAGGCTATTTAACCAGTGCCATGCTGGTCCCTTTAGATTTAGGGGGAGGTATTTAATGGCGTGGAGATCGTCACCGTGAGCCATGTGAATATGGAGAAGAAAATCTTCAATCCATACAGCGGGATCTTTCGTTCCATCATATGCTTCAATGTTTACGGGATTAAACCCTTATGGAAACTAGTGCTGCATTACCTCATCATTGAAGCACAAGGGGTGTGCGGCGCCTTTGTATCAGGTGACGTCACGACGGAGTTTGTATGACATCCGTGTTCGGTTTTTGGCCCGAGGTTGGTTATGCTTATCGTGCCAAGCTTGATGGCCGTCATCTCATGTGGGAGTACATCCCTTGATCCATAGATTGATGTCATCTGACCGGCTCTATCGTCCAGGTCCTGACGTAAGTCGTAGGTGTAGCCTAGAGCCGCTACCTCTTTGCCTTGACGGCGAGGTGGTGTGGGCTGGTGTTCGACATAAGTAGCCGTTTTGTCTCGTCCACGTGGTGGTTGATCTGGTTCGTCAGCGTGATTATATCTTGACGGCATTGTCTCAAGGGCCTCGTCGTCAAATTGTGGTAGTAGCCTACGTTTGGGATAACTCTTTGTTGGGCGCTCGAGACCGTATTCTTCGGCAGCTAGGACCTTGGTCCATCTATCGTTGAGCGTATTCCGTTCGGCTTGAAGCTTTTGTTGTTTCTTTTTCAGGCTCCTCACAGTGGCGATTAGCTGTCGCTTGAAGCGCTCTTGCTCGAGGGGCTCCTTTGGCACAATGACATCTTCATTGACGAGTCTGACATCCTCCTCAGAGACCGGTAGATAGTTACTGTCTTCTGAATCCTCATGCTCGATAGGTTTGTCTGGTTTGACTTGTCCTTCCTCCCACTCACCCTGCTTGAGGGCAGGCTCGACGGGGCGGTCGGCATCTTCGGTGTTATCCAGGGTGCTATTGTCTCCGGTGACGGTATTACTGTCTTTTTTCTGACACGATCATGAGCAGCGCCGCTGACGCCGGCGCTTTGGTGGTGCTTCGACGAGCTTGTCCTCAATCTGGTCTTGTGCGCCGTCGTCATCGTCCTTTTTGGGTGTATCCACCATATATACGTCGTATGTAGAGGTGGCCGTCTAATGCCCAGTGATAGGCGGGTTTTGGCCTAGGTCGGCTTCGGCATCGCCGTCCATACCGTTGATGTCTTCAGAGGCGTAGTCTAGCATGTCGGTTAAGTCCTCGACAGTGGCTACTAAGTGGGTGGTGGGTGGGATGCAAAATTCCCCGCACTCAGCCCTAGTTCGGGCTGGGCGTAGTTCGGAGGTGATAATTTCGTAATGGCGAGAGACTGCATTAAGTCCAGAGCCTCGTTTAGGAGCGAAGGCTGGACATGTGATCGGGGACCTGCGGAGCTGGGCATGCATGGTAAACGCCACCCGTTTGTTCTCAATAGACGCAGACCTCGAGGGTTCGGAGTTGGCATCCAGGGGTGAGTCCGGCTTCCCGATGACAGGGGGAGTCCTGTTTGATTCCAGGCCTGCTGGTAATATAGTCACCTTGGGTCTCCAGCAGGGAGCTCCATAGTTGGAGAGGGTCTGGCGGGGCTCATGCTCCCATCTTCGGACAGGGTGGTCTGCTCTGGATCTGAGGCCAGGGAAGGAATGACAGTTGATTCTTGAACGAAGCCTGATGGTGGATCCGATAGGTTTCCCCCTTGTAGATGATGAACAGTGGTCGGGGCCAAGAATCCTTCGAAGAACATGTCTCCTCGGATATCAGCGATGTAATTCAGGCTTCCAAACCTAATTTGATGACCAGGGTCGCAACTATCAATTTGTTCAAGGTGACCAGCTGAATTGGCACGCAGAGCGAAGCCGCCGAACACAAAAAGTTGACCAGGGAGGAAAGTTTCCCCGGAAGCAGCATCGTTGTCGATGATTGAACAAGCCATCGAACCTTCCGTCGACGACACAGTGGACCTCTCAATGAAAGCACCAATGTCGGTGTCAAAACCAGCCGATCTCACGTAGGGGGTATCGAACTGTGCGCCTGATGATCGAAGGTAACAAGGGATAGGGGGAACACGATGTTTGCCCAGGTTTGGGCCCTCTTAATGGAGGTAAAACCCTACATCCTGCTTGATTGTATTTGATAAGTATAGGGGTTACAAGAGTTGATCTACCTTGAGATCATAATGGCTAAACCCTAGCTGTCTAGCCTCTATGAATTCTGATAGCCTCTACGAACTAAACCCTCCGGTTTATATACACATCGGAGGGGCCTAGGGTTGTACAGTGTTGGTTTACAGAGGAAGGAAATTACATATCAAGACACCGATCTTGCCATCCACGCATAGGAGAGTCCTACCCGGACACGGGGGAAGGCCTTCTGCCTTGTATCTTCACGGCCCATCAGTCAGGCCCATGTCACATAGCCCGGACACCCGAGGACCCCCTAATCCAGGACTCCCTCACCCGCCGCCGCCGTCGACCATCGTGCGCCTCTACTCCGACACTAGCGTGACCGGGCGGCCTCGCGCGACAGGCGGCCCCTAACGGCCGTCGTCCATCCATCTGCCTACCCGTTGCCCTAACCCGGCGGCCTTGTGCGACAGGCGGCCCCTCACGGCTGTCGTCCATGCGTCGACCCGCTCGTCGACCTACGCTGGCCGTCACCGCCCTGTCCCTGAGTTCAGTGCGCCCCTCCACCGATCGAGCGACGGGCTGCCGCTATGTCGCCCCATCTGGCTGCAGCGCCTCCGCCCCTTGGTTCTCCTCATGGCTGCACCGATCCGCGCCGTCGTTGTGTCGCCCCTTCGGGCCGTAGCGCTGCGGCACGTGGTCCTCGCCCCCGCCCTAATGATGTTCCCGTGGTTGCACCACATCGCGCGCTGCCGCTACGCCGCCTCTTCGGGCCGTAGTGCCGCAGCCCGCGGCCAACTGCCGCACTGAGGCCGTCTGCTCTAGGCCGTCCCTGAGGCTGCACCGACCCTCGCGCTGCCACTGTGTTGCCCCGTCAGGCCGTAGTGAGCATGGCACACGATCCCTGCAACTACCCTGAGGCCTTCCCCGCCCTTGCCTTGACCTGCACCCCGCCGTTGCTTCTCCCCTTCGTGCCGTAATGCTGCGGCCTACGGTCCACCGCCATCCATGCACGTCGACTTCAAGTGGTATGCGTTGTGCCGCCTCCTGGCACGGGAATGCCACCATCTGCGCCGGTCTTTGTCATGATGTCGGGTTCTTCCTCGCCTACTTCGAGCACCGCCGCCATGCTTCTGACCTAGCCACCGCCTCCTCCTCAGGCCGCTGCCTCCGCTCTTCTTCCCGGTCCATGGCGCCTTCCTCGACACCGGCCACCCCGACTCGACCCCGACCATGGCGTTCTTCGCACGGCTACCTTGAATACAGTTACACCACCTACGCTCTCAGCTACCACGATAAAAGGCTACCGCCTTGCTTGAGCAACCTCGTCGGTTGCCACTCCATCCATGACTCCGCGATGCATCGACCGTTACGACTGTGGGGGGGGGGGTGTCCATCGGCTTGCCTTTGGATTCTTCTCCAGTCTCACCGTCTGTGTCACTACCGTTGTGACCGCGGGGGGATGTTGAGTATATTGATTATTAGGAAAGACGAGATAGACTAGGATTTGTTCTGGCTTGTCTTGTACTCCAAGTTGATCATTGTACTCCTATATATATGCCCATGAGGCTCAAGCAATACAATGAACTATTCCACCAAATCTCTCTGTCCCTTCTAACACAACTGACCCAGAATGATGGTTGGATTTCTGAAATGCCCTTCGTACTGATTATTTCCATTGTGCGGGACAATTTTTCCATGCCCATGAATGCAATCAATTGATCTAAGTATCAATGGCCATATTTGTTCTTTACGCAAACCCATGAGCCTATTGGTGTCTTCATCATTGGTCCCCCTCATGTACTTCGGTCCATAGATCTCGATCATGGCTTTGTGAATCTTCGAATGGCCTTGAGGATTGTATCTTTCCCAATTCGGACATAGTGATCAATGGTGTTGGTCGAGGACCCACAGGCAAGCACTCGAAGAGCCGCGTCACACTCCAACAATGGACTCACACTAATTTCTTCCGATGCACTCATTCTCAATTTAAACCAAGGATCATGACCCTCAACAATTTTTACAATGGTGTTGACAAGACTTTGGTGCATCCGAAATCACCGTCAAAAATACTTCTTTGGGTATCTTCCATTGGGTGCGAAGTAATTCTTCATAAATTTGGCATGACCTTCTTATATATCACGATTGATATACATGCGGCCGAACTGAGGTCTTAGTCCTGATCTCCTAAAGTCCTCATGAACGATAATGACAATGGTCATCCTCAAATCATCATCTTCTTCTTCCTCCTCCTCGGATGAAGATTCGTTGAATAACATCTTAATGTTGAGTATGGTACCCTAGATGCCCTATCCTCATGAATTGGAGGTGTCTTCGAGGAGGAACATGAAGAACACAAAGAACAAGGGAGAAACATGGAGAAATCAAAGAGAAAAATACTTATTGGTCAAGATCCACACCAAGTACTCCTCAAATCATAAGCAATATACGAGGTGCATCAAGATCCAAGAACAACAAGGGAAATAAAGATACAAGGGTAGTTCAACCAAATCTCTAGAGACATGGCTTGTATTCCACATGGGAAATCTTCTCCATGGATGAAGGTCTTGTGCTCATGGAGCCTTCACCCTCTTGGTGGACTTGTGCTCCTTGGAATCTTTGCCCTCTTGGTGGTCTTATACTCCAATGGAGTCTTCTCTCTCCAAGAGGAATCCCGCAAGAGGTGATACATGAGCAAAGATCTATGGTCTGGGTTCTATTCTTAGCTAACCATGGAAAAAGAGGTGTGCGAAGACTGTTTATAGTCCTAGTTAGGAATGGGTAAGTGGGGGCAGAAGAGAGAGGGGATATATGGGCTGTGGCCCAACTCTGCCCGCAGGTATGCGGTAGTATGGTTATCAGTAGTACCGGGTTCATGGCCGGTAGTACCGACTAATGCAGCAATAGGCGGTAGTGTCGGGCTAGTTCATCAAAGTGTTCGCCAAACCAAGAGCATTTGGGGGGGTGGTCCTGTAGTTGGTGCAAGTTGGCGCAGTAGTGCCGCTCGAGTCCCTGAGTGGTAGTGACATGCGTGCGGGTGGTAGTACCACTTGCTTTAGGCAACTTCTTCTTCCTTCTCTTCCATGCTTCCCTCACGGATGGTGTAGGCATGCACCTGTGCTTGTACTCCGCCTCCTCGTCATCCCTGAAGTTCCGATCAAACCTATACACACACGATGGAGGGTCAAGTAGTATACCATCCTCAAAGGGGACATGAAGACACAAGTAAAGAGAAGATTCACCTTTGTATGTTTGAAGTAGATGTTACATGTGTCCAATAATGGGGCTCTTGACGTGGTGATGTCCATAGGATGCTCCACATCATCCCCTCCCCCTTGGAATAGATCCGACCTCGGATCAAAATCCTCATCACGATGGGAAAGAGATGCATGGCGTCATTGTGTAAAGTGGACACTCACCATGCACTCATCATCTTGATGCTTGAAATGGCCTCTCTGTAATGTTGCACTGAAGGAAATATGCCCTAGAGGCAACAATAAAGTTGTTATTTTATATTTCCTTGTTTCATGATAAATGTTTATTATTCATGCTAGAATTGTATTAACTAGAAACTTGATACATGTGTGAATACATAGACAAAACACCATGTCCCTAGTAAGCTTCTACTAGACTAGCTCGTTAATCAAAGATGGTTAAGTTTCCTAACCATAGACATGTGTTGTCATTTGATAAACAGGATCACATCATTAGGAGAATGATGTGATGGACAAGACCCATCCGTTAGCTTAGCATTGTGATCATTCAGTTTTATTGCTATTGCTTTCTTCATGACTTATACATATTGCTTTGACTATGAGATTATGCAACTCCTGGATACCGGAGGAATACCTTGTGTGCTATCAAGCGTCACAACATATCTGGGTGACTATAAAGATGCTCAAAAGGTATCTCTGAAGGTGTTTGTTGGGTTGGCATAGATCGAGATTAGGATTTGTCACTCTGAGTATCGGAGAGGTATCTCTGGGCCCTCTCGGTAATGCACATCATGATAAGCCTTGCAATAAATGTGAATAATGAGTTAGTTGCGGGATGATGCATTACAGAACGAGTAAAGAGACTTGCCGGTAACGAGATTGAACTAGGTATGAAGATATCGACGATCGAATCTTGGGCAAGTAACATACCGATGACAAAGGGAATAACGTATGTTGTCATTACGGTTTGACTGATAAATATCTTCGTAGAATATGTAGGAACCAATATGAGCATCCAGGTTATGCTATGGTTATTGATAGAAGAGGTGTCTCGGTCATGTCTACATAGTTCTCGAACCCGTAGGGTCCGCACGCTTAACGTTCGATGACGATTTTGTATTATATGAGTAATGTAATTTGGTGACCGAATGTTGTTCGGAGTCCCATATGAGATCATGGACATGACGAGGAGTATCGGAATGGTTGAGAGGTAAAGAATCATATATAGGACGATGGTATTCAGACACCGGAAGTGTTTTGGGGGTACCGGGTATGTATCTGGTCACCGAAAGGGGTTTCGGGCAACCCCCGGCAAGCTATATGGGCCTAATGGGCCAAGAGGGGAAACACACCAGACACTAAGGGGCTGGTGCGCCCTCCCATATGGGCTAGCCAAATTGGATAAGAAAGGGGAAGAAGGAAAGGAAAAATGGAATAGGTTCCCCCTTCCACCTCTTCCCTTCCTACACCGAATAGGAATAGGAAAGGGGGGGGGGGCGAATTGGGAGGTGCCCAAGTAGGTTTCCTCCTACTTGGGGCGCCCCCTTGGTTGCCCCTCCTCCCCTCCAACCTATATATATGAGGGGGTGGGGGCACCGCTAGAACACACAACAAACATTGTTAGCCATGTGAGGCGCCCCCTCCACAGTTTATGCCTCCGATCATATTCACGTACTGCTTAGGCGAAGCCCTACGCGTATCACTTCACCATCACCGTCACCACACCATCGTGCCGACTGAACTCTCCCTCGACACTTTTCTAGATCAAGAGTTTGAGGGACATCATCGAGTTGAACGTGTGCAGAACTTGGAGGTGCCGTACGTTCGGTGCTTGATCGGTTGGAACGAGAAGAAGTTCGACTACATCGACCGCGTTGTCAAGCGCTTCCGATTTCGGTCTATGATGGTATGTGGACACTCTCTCCCCCTCTCGTTGCTATGCATCTCCTAGATAGATCTTGCGTGAGCGTATGATTTTTTTTGAAATTACATGCTACGTTCCCCAATAGTGGCATCAGAGTCAGGTCTATGCGTAGATGATATGTATGAGTAGAACACAAAGAGTTGTGGGCGATAATAGTCATACTGCTTACCACCAACGTCTTATTTTGATTGGATGAAGCATCCCTGACCAACATTACATGACCACGTTCATGGGACCGGTTCTACCGACGTGCTTTTGCACACATGTGGTTGGCGGGTGTTTGTTTCTCCAACTTTAGTTGAATCGAATTTGACTACGGCCGGTCCTTGTTGAAGGTTAAAACAGCACACTTGACGAAAACTCGTTGTGGTTTTGATGCGGAGGTAAGAATGGTTCTTGCTAGAAGCCCATAGCAGCCACGTAAAACTTACAACAACAAAGTAGAGGACGTCTAACTTGTTTTTGCAGGGCATGTTGTGATATGATATGGTCAAAATGTGATGAGATATAAATTGTTTTATGAGATGATCATGTTTTTTAAAAGTTATCGGCAACTGGCAGGAGCCTTATGATTGTCGCTTTATTGTATTAAATGCAATCGCCATGTTATTGCTTTACTTTATCACTAAGCGGTAGCGATAGTCGTAGAAGCAATAGTTGGCGAGACGACAATGACGCTATGATGGAGATCAAGGTGTCAAGCCAGTGATGATGGAGATCATGATGGTGCTTTGGAGATGGAGATCAAAGGCACAAAATGATGATGGCCATATCATGTCACATATTTTGATTGCATGCGATGTTTATCTTTTATGCATCTTATTTTGTTTAGTATGGAGGTAGCATTATAAGATGACCCCTCACTGAATTTCAAGGTATAAGTGTTCTCCCTAAGTATGCACCATTGCGACAGTTCGTTGTGCCGAGACACCACATGATGTTCGGGTGTGATAATCTCTACATTCACATACAACGGGTGCAAGACAGTTTTGCACATGTAGAATACTTGGGTTAAACTTGACGAGCCTAGCATGTGCAGATATGGCCTCGGAACACTGAGACCGAAAGGTCGAACGTGAATCATATAGTAGATATGATCAACATAGAGATGTTCACCATTGAAAACTACTCCATCTCACATGATGATCGGACATGGTTTAGTTGATATTGATCACGTGATCATTTAGATGACTCGAGGGATGTCTATCTAAGTGGGAGTTCTTAAGTAATATGATTAATTGAACTTAATTATCACGAACTTAGTCGTGATAGTTTTTGCATATCTATGTTGTAGATCAATAGCTCGCGTATAGCTCCCCTGTTTTATTTTTGATACGTTCCTAGAGAAAACTAAGTTGAAAGATGATAGTAGCAATGATACAGACTAGGTCTGTGATCTGAGGATTATCCTCATTGCTACACAATAATTATGTCCTTAATGCACCGCTAGGTGACGAACCTATTGCAGGAGCACATGCATACGTTATGAACGTTTGGCAAGCTCGGTATGATGACTACTTGATAGTTTAGTGCGCCATGCTTTACGGCTTAGAACCGGGACTTCAAAAACGTTTTGAACGCCACGGAGCATATAAGATGTTCCAAGAGCTGAAATTGGTATTTCATACTCATGCTCGAGTCAAGAGGTATGAGACCTCTAACAAGTACTTTGCCTACAAGATGGAGGAAAATAGCTCAACCAGTGAGCATGTGCTTAGAATGTTTGAGTACTACAATCTCTTGAATCAAGTGGGAGTTAATCTTCCAGACAAGATAGTGATTGACAGAGTTCTCTAGTCACTATCACCAAGTTACTGGAACTTCGTGATGAACTATAATATGCAAGGGATGACGAAAATGATTCCCGAGCTCTTCGCGATGCTAAAATCGGCGAAGGTAGAAATCAAGAAAGAGAATCAAGTGTTAATGGTTAACAAGACCACTAGTTTCAAGAAAAGGGGCAAAGGAAAAGAAAGGGAACTTCAAGAAAGAATGGCAAGCAAGTTGCCACTCCCATGAAGAAACCCAAAGCTAGACCTAAGCCTGAAACCGAGTGCTTCTATTCCAAAGGGAATGGTCACTGGAAGCGGAACTACCCCAAATACTTGGCGGATAAGAAGGATGGCAAAGTGAACAAAGGTATATTTGGAAGAGGAACTACACCAAATACTCGTGCTGACGGAACTCTCCCTCGACACTTTGCTGGATCAAGTGTTCGAGGGACGTCATCGAGCTGAACGTGTGCAGAACTCGAAGGTGTCGTACGTTCGGTGCTTGTTCGGTCAGAACGAGAAGAAGTTCAACTACATCAACCGCGTTGTCAAACGCTTCCGCTTTTGGTCTACAAGGGTACGTGGACACACTCTACTCCTCTCGTTGCTATGCATCTCCTAGATAGATCTTGCGTGAGCGTAGGATTTTTTTTGAAATTGCATGCTACGTTCCACAACATGCACTGTCTTGAGATTCCTTCAGAAGGAGCAAGTAGAAAAACCACTTGAAAAAACGAACGTGGTTATTATTAGTGCACAACCAAACATTCTAGTGCTGAGTCACCCAAAAAGTGTTTTCATCATGCATATCATAGGGTGTGACAAAGGATTGTGGCAATGTCATGTAAGTATATGAATTGAGCACAACCAAAGGCATAGTACACATGGTTCAAGAAGCAAAATAATTCTATGATGGCAATCATGAACAAAGTGCTCAACAAAAGGTTTGTGATACACATAAGAAACATTCACAATGCCAAAGAAAGTGAGATGTCTAAACACATGGGGTATGGAGTGCATGACAATATGTGCAATAGGTAATCCCAAGTGCAAGACATGCCAAGTATAATGCACAGAGGGCGTGGTGAAAGTATTGTTACACTCAACACAAATCAAAGAACATTTGTTCAACATGTGTGAGGCAACCAAGGGCATCATGTTGCAATCAACGGGGCATGGCATATGTGAAGTAATGACATTGTTGCAACCAAACATATGATAGGAGCAAGTAATCAACAAGTCTGTCGGAACACACAAGACATATATATCAAGAGAGATGGAAAAGTGGCAAGCATGAGTCAAAGCAAGATCTCTATCATGTGTGCAACTAAGTGGTCCAAGATGATTAACATGTGTCATGAAGCAAGCAAAACATCTAGTATGATCCACAACATCCATGCTCAAGGGTTTGAGATTCTCAAAAGAAAAGGATATCACCCCGAAAGCGTGTCCTTGTGCATCCTTCGCAATGTCAATGCACAAGAAAATGTAATGTAGAAGCATCTCGGTGGAGAGTGTATGTGGATCACAGACAAGAGCTTGGATGGTCAACCTGTGGTGCCTAGGAGTCGACGAGTACTTGAAGGCTGCTACACATGTACGCAACAAAGCACCCCTGCTCGTACAGGAGGACGTCTTCTTCTCTAGATACTAATACGTCTCAAACGTATCTATAATTTTTGATTTTTTTCATGCTATTATATTATTATTATTTTACATACTTTTATAACAATTTATATTATTTTTATGGACTAACCTATTAATTTAGTGCCTAGTGCCATTTCCTATTTTTTTCTTGGTTTTGATTTTGCAGGAAATCAATATTTATGAAGATCAAAATGAGTTACCGATTTAATACTTTTTTGGGCAACAAGAAACACACGAAGCGTCGAGCCACCTCGAGAGGAGCTGTCAGGGGCCACACGGGTGCCCGGCATGGCTAGGGGGTGGGGGGTGGTCCTGCCCCTACACCGCCTTAGTCCAATTCCACTGCCATAAATCCCTATAAATATCAAAACCCTCCGACGTGTTGTCAAAAGAATTTTATCGCCGCCACAAGTCTTCGTTCTCTGAAGATCCCATCCAGAGCCATGTTTTGGAGCCCTGTCAGAGGCGGGAGTCATTGCCGGATCCACCTACATGAACCTTGTTGCATCCATGACCATGTGTGAGTAGCCCCCTTAGGACCTATGGGTTCATAGTGGCATCTAGATGGCTCTTATTTTGATCTTCAATACCATGTTTCCGTGAGCTTTCTCACATGATCGGGATCAATTTGATGTAATCGGTGGTGTGTTTGTTGGGACATGATGAATTGTCACTTTATGATCAGATTTTTCATTAAAATCAATTGAACCTTTCGAGGTTTTGTTGCTGCATAATTAAATAGCTTTGTATGCTCCTTAATCTATCTATCTTCTTTGCCCAAGTTCGATGGTTTTTTCTTCAGAGGGAATTGTGCTTGTAGTGGGTTCAAACTTGCGGTGTTCTAACCCAGTGAAAAAAGGGCCAAGACATGTATTGTATTGTATTGTATTGTATTGTATTGTTGCCACTAAGGATAAAACGACGGGGTTTGGCCATATTGGTTGACTTCTTCCTGTCTACATTATGTCCTCTTTGTTATTGCGATACTCTGTTTCTTGCAAACTTAATACCTTGAGATGCATGATGGATAGCGGTTTTGTGGCGGAGTATTAGTAGTAGATTCATTTGGATTAACAGTATACTTATCATAGACATAATGCCTATATGAGACTATGACATGAATGATCATAGTCATAAATATTGCAATATGTTCAATTGTCCAACTGTAATTTGTTTACCATGCCATTCACATGCTTTTGAGAGAGAGAGATGCCACTAGTGAACCTATGGTCGTGAGGTCTATTCTCCATTAATAAATTCTTCTACAAAAGTTGCTCTTTTTATTTGTTGTATCACTTCACTATTATCTACCTCTATTATTTGGTTTTAACATTGTAACTAGCAAGACAACGGGCTTGACAACCCCTTTGCCATGTTGGGTGCAGGTTTTTATTTTGTTTGTGCACATGTGTTGTTTATTTTGTGAGCTTAGTTGACTCCTACTAGATTGGTTACTTTGGTTCTCTACCGAGGGAATATTTTGCTGCTATTCTACTTCACCATTCCTCTTTGGGGAATCCAAACAACTCCTACGATAATAGCAGATACTTGGCACAGTCAAGCACGAGGCAGTATGAGCACGACCCCTTGTACCACACCTCATGGTTTCTCCTAGACTTGGAGGTCTGTATTGGAGGCACCAACACAACCTCTAGTATGAGCACCCATGCACCATAGACAGTCTTCTTCTCTGTTACTTCCTTTGCTTATGTGTTAGTAGTTGTTGTTGTTAGTAGTTGTCGTGAAAATAGGTAGATAAGGCTTGTGGTCGATTGTATGAGCACTAGTACGAACATGCACGCTCCTACCAGAGTATGTCCTCTGCTTTGTTCTTCTTTTAAATGTGTGATTTGTTTTGAGTTTTCTTATAACTTTGTTTACAAGGCTTGGCTTGGGAATCTTAGGGTTTCTAACCCTGTATAAAATCCAAAGGGTCACACCCTAGGCTCATTATCAATCTAATACCTTTTCGCCACTTTATGTCACCACTCCACCAGGCATTCATCTTCAGGATCAAGAAGGGGCATTCACCATGTCTGCCAAAGGTACTCAAACTACCTCCATCAGCAAGAAGGGTTCCACTTCAAGCCATTCATTGAGCAAGGTTGCCCTCTCCCGAATTGGAAGGAGCTGACTCCAAGGAGTTGGGAGGATCTCTAGAAGATGGGCGTGAAAGAAGAGGTGCTAGAGGAGGTGAAGCCTAAGGAATAAGATGAAATATAAAAGAAAGATGACTACCCTCCAAACCCTTACATGGATAATATTCAAGGATCTCTTCCCAGATCTCCTCTAGGGATGGCACCTCGCAAGCCCAAAAGGGAAGTGACAACCCCAAATACTGGAAAAGATCAACAAGCTTGAGAATGTATCTAAAGCATGTGTAGATACAATTGGTAAATGGATTGATGCTTATTGGATGATGATCAAAGACCTTGAAGCCAAGGTCGATGGTCTCTACAATAAGATAAGTACCCTTTATTTTACCACTAAGCTCTTTTCAAAGACGAGCCTCCTCATGAAGTTGGCCATTGAGGAGCAAAAAGAAATTTTAGTAACAATATTTTGCTTCAAGTGTAACACTCTCACATTCAACCTGAAGAAGGAGGAGTGACCCATAGAGGATAAGGAGGAAGAGACACTGGCTAACCCAAACCAGAACTAGGCATTAGGATATTGTCAGATTAATTTTAAGCTTGGGGGAGATCTAGAAATATCTTACATCTTACTTTCCAGTATTTATTTTATTGCAAGCCGAGATTAGCTCGTCTTAGGTTGAATAATGAAGGTTGAACTATCAAGTCCCTTTGAATGAGGAAGGAGTCTTATTCCGATGAGCAATTATGTTTTTAGTGAGTAGATTTATTACATTCTTGAGAAAAGTATATTACATACATGATAAAGCATGAGTGTTATTGCATTCTCACTATTGATGATGATTATAAGTCCGCCACATCATTGGTGTCAGTTGGTTAGTGAAAGTGAACAATTGCATGTGATAGTTTGTTTTAGTTTCAATTGTTCCCATGATAATTTTGAGAAAGTGGATTGAGACATAAGACTAACCAAATTATTAATTAGTAATTAAGAGCAAGTAGAAAGAAAGGAGAAACTCCCTAAAAGTGAATTATTAAAAGTTTTCATAAGATCCGATCTCGTATTAAAGGAGTATGTTTAGCTTGTGTGCCACAAGTTCAAACAATAATTGATTGTGATATGGGAAAATAAACATGCTCCCTAAGATAATATGAAAATAACATAAGGGACTTTTGACAAACAAAGTTGATTGAGTAAATCACTCAAAATTACCGAGAGCCCCTTTCTACTTGCTCGGTTGAAAGATCACTGACCAATTGCATGAAGTTCTCTCGTGTTCGTTAATGAATAGGTTAGCAAATGTGTGGAAGACTTCATGATTATCTTTATGGTGAAAATGTGATAGTACCCATCACGATCATGTATCTCATGTGGATTTTGATTTTTGCAATGGGGTCATTCATTTTATTTATTCGCACCTCATGAACGCAATGACCTTCTTTCTAAAAGTTGTGGTATTTGCTCCAGGACTACTAAGACTTTAAGCTTGGCATGAGAGATTCATCTCCAAAGGAAGTAAAGCCATGCTTACCAATTATTGTCTCTCTAGCCTCCTAGTGTATATGATGAGGTAATATATTTTGCTGGAAGAGGTGCTTATCTCTTTTGACAAGGATCTATCGCGTTTCTTCTCGCAGATGGCCAATGGGCACCAGAAAAACCATATGGTTAAGTGAGCGGATATTGGCATGCCTAAGGACCTGGAGGGGTCTAGGTATTCTCGCGCCCCCACACGAATGTCGTTGTTATGCTGAGATGGGTTTGGAGGATTCCCTAGGAGGAAGTGGGCTTGTGGCTGCAACTTATTAATGTGAAGTACTTGAGGGTTCACCTTCTCCTCGCTTGTGAGAATAGGGAGGATATCCTATTCTAGAAGTCTATACAATCAATTAAACATGATATTCACATTGGGATCAGTGTCTCCATGGGCAATGGAGATGTGACTCTCTTATGTTTGGATCCATGGCTTGGCAGTTGATACGTCTCCATTGTATCTACTTTTCCAAACATGTTTGCTGTTGCAGTACTGCAGCGACCAACTAACACGACACATGAATCAGAGACCCTTTAACCAAACTGTGTGTGATGCATTCATCGCAAGACGGTGTCATAGTAAAACTGTCACCAATAAAACGAACTGTATGCGATGGCAAAGACATCAAGCATGATTGCTACTTGTGAGCTGCATTGGGATTTCCCCGAAGAGGAGGGGATGACGCACTACAGTAGAGATAAGTATTTCCCTTAGTTAGGAACCAAGGTTGTCGGCATCCTGGGAATGGGGGTACCCAGACCTGCCTGCCTGCGGCCCACGGCGTGGCTCCATCAGCGGCCTGGTTCAACCCATCATCTGCAGCGACAACTCAAGACCCTCATGAGGGGCCAAGCCTCGCAAGGAGGACGGCGCCAAGACCTCCCTGGGGGCAGCCTCACCAGGCTGGCTCCTGAGGAGCGGAGATATCTATGCAAGGGGCACCTCCAGAGGTTCACGTGATGTGAGCCATGATGAGCAAGGCCAGGTGGGTGCCAGCGGGCGCAGTGTACCACTTTCCTCTTTGGTGCTAAAGAGGCAGCCGTAGGCGAGGAGTCCCGAGGCAACATGCAAAGGTTTCCATATCGGTGGAACAAGACCAAGGCCAGCAGGACGGCATGATGGAGGTCACCGCGGAGCCCACAGTAGCATCACCACCAGAGCCTTTGGAAGGCGAAGACCACCTTTTGTCAGGATAACTTGTACTAGTTGTCCCCCTTCAAACTTGGCCGTTGTTGGATCCCTTCCCGCCTAACATTTGGGAAGAGGACCAGGGCCTCTATAAATAGGGCTAGCCACCACCGTAGCAAAGGGGGATCATTCAGACCATCCTCACACACACCAGCTCATCGAGCTCAAGAACATCTGTCCTCAGGAGGCAGTTCATCCATGGTACTAGTTCATCACTAGCCCTCGAGGCAATCCACCACCACCACACTGGAGTAGGGTATTACACCACAACGGTGGCCCGAACTAGTATAAACCTCTGTGTCTCGTGTTCCTTGGGCTCGTCGAACTAGGCCGTGGGATCGTCGAGCGAGCGAGCTAGAGAGGAGGAATACTTCATGTGCACCCCTGTGTTCGAACCTCAAGGGTTTACCGGAACCCACGATCCGACATTTGGCGCGCCAGGTAGGGGCTGAGCCAGAGCTTTCCTCCGACGATCCACACTCCATCGCTCCGCCAATTTCATGGCTGATGCTCGTCGAGCCCATGTCGAGCGCCGAGCCGCTCTCAATGCTCGTGTCGCTCAAACGGCACCCGCCGATGGGCCTCCCAGTCACTCTCCATCGCCCGCTGCCAACGCCGCCATCGGCCCGGTGGCGAACGAGCAGCAGGCTTCGTTGCTGCACCCCTCTATGCGGCGGGACGGACACACCACCACCCCATCACTGACTCCGTCCGGCTTGTCGTCCCACGCTCGTCGCACGCCCATGGATGCACAGGCTGCACTGCTCATGGCGCGCGAGCTCCTGCGCTACCGCCCCATCGATGATCTCTACTAAGACTGGCTAGACTGCATCGCCGAGCTCGTCAGCGCCGCTGGGGGATCCCTCACCCCATCCCTCTTGCTGCCTCGCCCCCCTCCTGCCGCGGGCGACATGGCCCATAGAGCGGCTCCACCACCTCCGCATCAAGACGTCTCCCTCGCACCAAGACGCGCCCGCTCAGGTGGTCCAACTGTGCCATTACCTTCAGCTCGTCAGACCAGCTCAAGTGCGTAGCAACTGTCGGCGCCCTTTCGGTGCTTTGTTCACCCATCATCAGCAACATCCAAGTCACCAAGACCCTCATCGATGGCAGGGCAGGGCTCAACGTCCTGTCCGTCAAGACATTCGACCGCCTCCATGTGCCATATGACGAGCTTTAGCCTACCAAGCCCTTCTCAGGAGTGACCGACGGCTCTACCACCCCGATAGGGCAGGTCCGCCTCCCTGTCACCTTCGGCACCCGCGACAAATACCGCACTGAGCTTATCGACTTCGATGTTGACCACATCCTCCTGCCGTACAATGCCATCCTTAGATACCCAGCCTTGGCCAAGTTTATGGCAGTGACCCACCACGACTACAACGTCCTCAAGATGCCAGGGAGCGGCAGCGTCATCTCGGTCGCCTGCGAAGAGAAGGACGTGGTGTGCTCCGTCGAGCGCGCTTACCAGGCTGCGTCTGCCAAAGACCCAAACAACGAAGGCACCCCATACCCCCCTAAGGCAGCTCCCAACAAGAAGAAGAAGCGGCCACTCCACCAAGGACCTCAGGAGAGTGGCGTCTCCAGCGGCACCACCTTAGGACCTGCGCCCGCAGATGGGGTGCCTCCCTCTCTCGCATAGGAAGGCGTGCCCGGCGCCCTCCTCGGGCTGGGCTCAGGGGGCTCTCTTCTAGAGGGCCTCAGACCTAGCCAATGTCACGAGGGAGGCGGTCGGGCACTGATAACCCAGAAGTATAGGGGATCGCAACAGTTTTCGAGGGTAGAGTTTTCAACCCAAATTTATTGATTCGACACAAGGGGAGCCAAAGAATATTCTCAAGTATTAGCAGCTGAGTTGTCAATTCAACCACACCTGGAAACTTAATATCTGCAGCAAAGTGTTTAGTAGCAAAGTAATATGATAGTAGTGGTAATGGTAGCAAAAGGTAACAATAGCAAAAGTAATGTTTTTGGTATTTTGTAGTGATGATAGCAATAGCAACGGAAAAGTAAATAAGCGAAGAACAATATATGGAAAGCTCGTAGGCAATGGATCGGTGATGGAGAATTATGCCGGATGCGGTTCATCATGTAACAATCATAACATAGGGTGGCACAGAACTAGCTCCAATTCATCAATGTAATGAATGCATGTATTCCGAATATAGTCATACGTGCTTATGGAAAAGAACTTGCATGACATCTTTTGTCCTACCCTCCCGTGGCAGCGGGGTCCTAATGGAAACTAAGGGATATTAAGGCCTCCTTTTAATAGAGTACCGGAACAAAGCATTAGCACATAGTGAATACATGAACTCCTCAAACTATGGTCATCACCGGTTAGTATTCTGATTATTGTCACTTCGGGGTTAACGGATCATAACACATAATAGGTGACTATAGACTCGCAAGATAGGATCAAGAACTCTCATATATTGTTGAAAACATAATAGGTTCAGATCTGAAATCATGGCACTCGGGCCCTAGTGACAAGCATTAAGCATAGCAAAGTCATAGCAACATCAATCTCAGAACATAGTGGATACTAGGGATCAAACCCTAACAAAACTAACTCGATTACATGATAGATCTCATCCAACCCATCACCATCCAGCAAGCCTATGATGGAATTACTCATGCACGGCGGTGAGAATCATGAAATTGGTGATGGAGGATGGTTGATGATGACGATGGCGATGGATTCCCCTCTTCAGAGCCCTGAACGGACTCCAGATCAGCCCTCCCGAGAGGTTTTAGGGCTTGGCGGCGGCTCCGTATCGTAAAACGCGATGATTTCTTCTCTATGATTTTTTTCCCCGAAACCAAATATATAGAGTTGGAGTTGAGGTCGGAGGAGCTCCAGGGGGGCCACGAGGTAGGGGGCGCGCCCTAGGGGGGCAGGCGCGCCCCCACCCTCGTGGACAGGTGGTGGCCCCCCTGTTCTTCATCTTTGGCAAGGATTTTTTATTATTTCTGAAAAGATGTTCCGTGAAGTTTTAGGTCATTCCGAGAACTTTTGTTTCTGCACATAAATAACACCATGGTAATTCTGCTGAAAACATCGTCAGTCCAGGTTAGTTCCATTCAAATCATGCAAGTTAGAGTCCAAAACAAGGGCAAAAGTGTTTGGAAAAGTAGATACGACAGAGACGTGTCAACTCCCCCAAGCTTAAACCTTTGCTTGTCCTCAAGCAATTCAGTTGATAAACTGAAAGTGATAAATAAAAACTTTTACAAACTCTGTTTGCTCTTGTTGTTGTAAATATGTAAAGCCAGCATTCAAGTTTTCAGCAAAGATTACGACTAACCACATTCACAATAACGCTTAGGTCTCAAGTTTACTCATATCAATGGCATAATCAACTAGCAAGCAATACTAATAAATCTCGGATGACAACACTTTCTCAAAACAATCATAATATGATATAACAAGATGGTATCTCGCTAGCCCTTTCTGAGACCGCAAAACATAAATGTAGAGCACCTTTAAAGATCAAGGACTGACTAGACATTGTAATTCATGGTAAAAGAGATCCAGTCAAGTCATACTCAATGTAAACTAACAGTAATGAATGCAAATGACAGCGGTGCTCTCCAACTGGTGCTTTTTGATACGAGGATGATGACGCAACATGAAAATAAATGGATAGGCCCTTCGCAGAGGGAAGCAGGGATTTGTAGAGGTGCCAGAGCTCGGTTTTGAAATAGAGGTGAATAATATTTTGAGCGGTATACTTTCATTGTCAACATAACAACCAAGAGATGGCAATATCTTCCATGCTACACACATTATAGGCAGTTCCCAAACAGAATGGTAAAGTCTATACCCCCCTTCACCAACAAGCATCAATCCATGGCTTGCTCGAAACAACGAGTGCCTCCAACTAACAAGAGTCCCAGGGGGAGTTTTGTTTGCAATTATTTTCATTTGAATTGCATAAAGCATGTGACTGGGCATCCCGGTGACCAACCACTTTCTCGTGAGTGAGGAGCTGAGTCCACTCCTCTTGGGAATAACCCGCCTAACATGGAAGATACGGACAACCCTAGTTGATACATGAGCTATTAGAGCATACAAAACAGGATATTTATTTGAATGTTTAGAGTTTGGCACATACAAATTTACTTGGAACGGCAGGTAGATACCGTATATAGGTAGGTAAGGTGGACTCATATGGAATAACTTTGGGGTTTATGGAGTTGGATGCACAAGCAGTATTCCCGCTTAGTACAGGTGAAGGCTAGCAAAAGACTGGGAAGCGACCAGCTAGAGAGCGACAACAGTCATGAACATGCATTAAAAGTAATCAACACCGAATGCAAGCATGAGTAGGATATAATCCACCATGAACATAAATATCTTGAAGGCTATGTTGATTTTGTTTCAACTACATGCGTGCACATGCGCCAAGTCAAGTCACTTAAATCATTCAGAGGAGGATACCACCCTATCATACCACATCACAACCATTTTAATAGCATGTTGACACGCAAGGTAAACCATTATAAGCTCCTAGCTAATCAAGCATGGCACAAGAAACTATGATCTCTAGTTGTCATTGCAAACATGTTTATTCATAATAGGCTGAATCAGGAACGATGAACTAATCATATTTACAAAAACAAGAGAGGTCGACTTCATACCAGCTTCTCCCATCTCAATTAGTTCATCATATAATCATCATTATTGCCTTTCACTTGCACGATCGAATGATGTGGATAATAATAAGAGCGCACGTGCATTGGACTAAGCTGGAATCTGCAGGCATTCAATAAATAGGAGAAGACGAGGCAATATGGGCTCTTTTGTCAGATCAACAATAATGCATATAAGAGCCACTTCAACAATTTGATCATGGTCTTCTCCTATCGACCCCAAAGAAAAGAAATAAAACTATTTACACGGGAAAGCTCCCAACAAGCAAAATAAGAACATGAAATCTTTTTGGGTTTTCTTTTTAATTACTACTACAAGCATGGAAATTAAAACTAGCTAAAAGCTACAACTAATTTTTTGGTTTTTCTTAAGGTTTATTAAGCACACAAGAAGAAAGCATAAAAAGAGAAAATAAACGAGCATTTATATTACAATGAAAAAGTATGAGCACCGACATCTAGCAATGAGTGTGTGAACATAAATGTAATGTCGGCGGGAAATACGTACTCCCCCAAGCTTAGGCTTTTGGCCTAAGTTGGTCTATGGCCACGGCTAGCCTGGCGGATATCCATAGTAATAGTTGGGGTCGTACTGCGATGAAGAAGACTCTGATTGCCACCGGTTGGCAATCATCTCCGGATCCCAATGGTAATTAGACTGTCGTGGAGGATCAACTTGTGGTTCCGACTCTGGCTCTGTGGCTGATGTAGGGTTCCAGTAGGCGTGAATAGCCTGTAATGGAACAAGGTACTGGCCTGCAGATAAATCAAACAAGGAAGGAGCAAGCAGGGTAATAGTCTCAGGATGATGTTTATGGAAAAACAATTTGTATTTAAGCTCCCCTTCCCTATTCTTAACAATAAAGTCATGTGCCACCATACTTTTATAATCTAAATAAACAGTGGGCAACAATTTTTCTTCCTTCTCATAATGCCTAATAGGTATGTTAAAATGTGCAGCTAAGCGTGAATCATAGATGCCTCCAAAGATGGGACCCTTTGTATGGTTCAGACTTAACCATTTAGCAATAATACTGCCCATACTAACAGAGTTATCACTGAATAAACCGTGGAACAAAATAATAATATCAGGAACACTAAGCTTTCCACAGTTTCCACGACGAATTAAGCAACGACTAGCAAATATTGCAAAGTAGTGTAAAACAGGAAAATGTATGCTAGTGATTCGTGCATTGGAAACCTTCCTCCTTTCCCCTATAGTGATGGTATCAATAAACCCATCCACATTGCCACGATGTGGTTCCTCTATCGTGCCCTCAAAAGGGACCAACCAAACCCGACAAAAATCATAAAGTGACATCTCCTTATGCTCCTCATATAAATAAAACTCCACCGTAGGTAGTGAGCTCCTAGATTGGAAATGAAAGTTTTGCACAAAGATATTTGTGAGTAAGAGATACTGTTCGCGTTGGTCGTGGAGGAAGGTGGCGAGGCCTGCATTCTCAGCCAATTCATAAAAATCATCATAAATCCCGGCTGCTCTCAAGAATTCACCGGAAGGCCATTCACACGGCAGAACCTCCGCGGTGCGAGGCAGATTATACTTGGGCTTCTGTGCCTTTTTCTTCGAGCTTCGGCTCGATGAGCCCCTCAAAAGTCTCTTCATTATTTTCTGAAAAATTCTGAAATTTTTAGTAACTTCAAAATAAAAGTAAACCAAACTCAACAAAATTGATAGCAACTATTCCTACAAGTACCTAGAGCCTATATCATGCATCAAAACTACTTTTGACCATATAAATTTGACATGCAAGCTCAAGAACAGGGTCACCTAAGCAACACAAATTTGCAATGAATAAAACACTAGAACAAAAACTAATTGGACCAATTGAGGAGTCACATACCAAGGAACAATCTCCCCAAGCAGTTTTGTGAGAGGTGCTTTGAGCAAGGAGATCGAAAATGGCAGCAATATGAGCTTGGACTCGGGTTTGAACTGGATATTCGTGTTTGTGGGAGGAAGAAGAAGTGTGTGGGTGTAGGAATAAGTGGAGGAGGTCCACCATGGGCCCACGAGGCAGGGGGCGCGCCCAGGGGGGTAGGGCGCACCCTTGACCCTCGTGGCCAGGTGCCAGCTCCTCCTGTTGTGTTCTCAATGCCAAATATTCTCAAATATTCCAGAAAAAAATCATATTTAAATTTCAGGGCATTTGGAGAACTTTTATTTTCGGGGTATTTTTATATTGCACGGATAATTCAGATAACAGACAGAAAATACTATTTTTATTTTATTTAAAATAAATAACAAAAAGTAAAAGGAGGGTACAGAAGGTTGTGCCTTCTAGTTTCATCCATCTCATGATCATCAAAAGGAATCCACTAACAAGGTTGATCAAGTCTTGTTAACAAACTCAATCCGAATAACATGGAACCGGAGAAATTTCGAATAAGACTATGTTACCTCAACGGGGATATGCACATCCCCAATAATAAGAATATCATATTTCTTCTTGACAGTAGGAAGAGGAAATTCAAAACCTCCAAATATAATCGATGTAATTTTTCCAATAGAGTTGATACTATGAACTCGAGGCTGTTTCCTCGGAAAGTGTACCGTATGCTCATTACCATTAACATGAAAAGTGACATTGCCTTTAGTGCAATCAATAACAGCCCCTGCAGTATTCAAAAAGGGTCTTCCAAGAATAATAGACATACTATCGTCCTCGGGAATATCAAGAATAACAAAGTCCGTTTAGTAATGTTTGCAACTACAACAGGCACATCCTCACAAATACCGACAGGTATAGCAGTTGATTTATCAGCCATTTGCAAAGATATTTCAGTAGGTGTCAACTTATTTAAATCAAGTCTACGGTATAAAGAGAGAGACATAACACTAACACCGGCTCCAAGATCACATAAAGCAGTTTTAACATAGTTTCTTTCAATGGAGCATGGTATAGTGGGTACTCCCGGAGCTCCTAGTTTCTTCGGTATTCCACCCTTAAAAGTATAATTAGCAAGCATGGTGGAAATTTCAGCTTCCGGTATCTTTCTCTTATTTGTAACAATTTCTTTCACATACTTAGCATGAGGATTCATTTTAAACATATCAGTTAATCACATACGCAAAAAAGATAGGTCTAATCATTTCAGCAAAGCGCTCAAAATCCTCATCATCCTTTTTCTTGGATGGTTTGGGAGGAAAAGGCATGGGTTTCTGAACCCATGGTTCTCTTTCTTTACCATGTTTCCTAGCAACAAAGTCTTTCTTATCATAACGTTGATTCTTTGATTGTGGGTTATCAAGATCAACAGCAGTTTCAATTTCTATATCATTTTCATTGCTAGGTTGAGCATCATCATGAACATTATCATTAACATTATCACTAGTTTCAGGTTCATTACCAGATTGTGTTTCAGCATCAGAAATAGAAATATCATTTGGATTCTCAGGTGGTTGAGCAATAGGTTCACTAGAAGCATGCAAAGTCCTATCATTTTTCTTTTTCTTCCTTTTAGAAGGACTAGGTGCATCTATATTATTTCTCTGAGAATCTTGCTCAATTCTCTTAGGATGGCCTTCAGGATACAGAGGTTCCTGAGTCATTCTACCAGTTCTAGTGGCCACTCTAATAGCATAATCATTATTCTTACTATTTAATTCATTGAGCAAATCATTTTGAGCCTTAAGCACTTGTTCTACTTGAGTGGTAACCATAGAAGCATGTTTACTAATAAGTTTAAGTTCACCTTTGACATTAGCCATATAATCACCCAAGTGTTCAAGCATATTGGAATTGTATTTCAATTGTCTACCAAAATAAGCATTAAAATCTTCTTGCTTAGCCATAAATTTATCAAACTCATCTAAGCATGGGCTAGCAAACTTAGTAAATGGGATTTCAGCTTTATCATATCTATAGAGAGAATTTACCTTTACTACCTGTGTCGGGTTATCAAGACCATGTATTTCTTCAATAGGTAATGGATTAAGATCATATGTTTCTTCAACAGGCGGTAAATTAAGACCGTGTATTTCTTCAATAGGAGGTAAATTCTTAACATCTTCAGCTTTAATACCTTTTTCTTTCATAGATTTCATTGCCTCTTGCATATCTTCAGGACTGAGAAATAGAATACCCCTCTTCTTCGGAGTTGGTTTAGGAATAGGCTCAGGAGCTGGCTCAGGAAGTGTCCAATTATTTTCATTGGTCAACATATTATTCAATAGAATTTCAGCTTCATCCGGTGTTCTTTCCCTGAAAACAGAACCAGCACAACTATCCAGGTAATCTCTGGAAGCATCGGTTAGTCCATTATAAAAGATATCAAGTATTTTATTTTTCTTTAGAGGATGATCAGGCAAAGCATTAAGTAATTGGAGAAGCCTCCCCCAAGCTTGTGGGAGACTCTCTTCTTCAATTTGCACAAAATTATATATATCCCTTGAAGCAGCTTGTTTCTTATGAGCAGGGAAATATTTAGCAGAGAAGTAATAAATCATATCATGGGGACTACGCACACAACCAGGATCAAGATAATTAAACCATATCTTAGCATCACCCTTTAATGAGAACGGAAATATTTGAAGGATATAAAAGTAGCGAGTTCTCTCATCATTAGTGAACAGGGTGGCTATATCATTTAATTTAGTAAGATGTGCCACAACAGTTTCAGATTCATAGCCATGAAAGGATCAGATTCAACCAAAGTAATTATATCAGGATCAACAGAGAACTCATAATCCTTATCAGTAACACAGATAGGTGAAGTAGCAAAAGTAGGGTCAGGTTTCATTCTAGCATTTAGAGTTTGCTTATTCCATTTAGCTAATAACCTCTTAAGTTCATAACTATCTTTGCAAGCTAAAATAGCTAAAGAAGCTTCTTTATCAAAAACATAACCCTTAGGAATAACTGGCAAGTCTTCATCATCACTTTCATCAATATTATCAGATTCAATATTTTCATTCTCTCTAACCCTAGCAAGTTGTTCATCAAGAAATTCACCAAGTGGCGTAGTAGTATCAAGCATAGAAGTAGTTTCATCATAAGTATCATGCATAGCAGAAATGGCATCATCAATAACATGCGACATATCAGAACGAATAGCAGAAGCAGGTTTAGGTGTCGAAACCTTACTCAAAACAGAAGGTGAATCAAGTGCAGAGTTAGATGGCAGTTCCTTACCTCCCCTCGTAGTTGAGGGATAAATCTTGGTTTTCGGATCTCTCAAGTTCTTCATAATGATAAGCGGATATAAATCCCAAGTGACTCAAAGAATAGAGCTATGCTCGTAGGCAACGGCGCCAGAAAATAGTCTTGATAACCCACAAGTATAGGGGATCGCAACAGTTTTCGAGGGTAGAGTATTCGTCCCAAATTTATTGATTCGACACAAGGGGAGCCAAAGAATATTCTCAAGTATTAGCAGCCGAGTTGTCAATTCAACCACACTTGGAAACTTAATATCTGTAGCAAAGTGTTTAGTAGGAAAGTAATATGATAGTAGTGGTAACGGTAGCAAAAGTAATGTTTTTGGTATTTTGTAGTGATGATAGCAATAGCAACGGAAAAGTAAATAAGCGAAGAACAATATATGGAAAGCTTGTAGGCAATGGATCAGTGATGGAGAATTATGCCGGATGTGGTTCATCATGTAACAATCATAACATAGGGTGACACAGAACTAGCTCCAATTCATCAATGTAATGTAGGCATGTATTCCGAATATAGTCATACGTGCTTATGGAAAAGAACTTGCATGACATCTTTTGTCCTACCCTCCCGTGGTAGCGGGGTCCTAATGGAAACTAAGGGATATTAAGGCCTCCTTTTAATAGAGTACCGGAACAAAGCATTAGCACATATTTAATACATGGACTCCTCAAACTATGGTCATCACCGGTAAGTATCCCGATTATTGTCACTTCGGGGTTAACGGATCATAACACATAATAGGTGACTATAGACTTGCAAGATAGGATCAAGAACTCTCATATATTGATGAAAACATAATAGGTTCAGATCTGAAATCATGGCACTCGGGACCTAGTGACAAGCATTAAGCATAGCAAAGTCATAGCAACATCAATCTCAGAACATAGTGGATACTAGGGATCAAACCCTAACAAAACTAACTCGATTACATGATAGATCTCATCCAACCCATCACCGTCCAGCAAGCCTACGATGAAATTACTCACGCACGGCGGTGAGAATCATGAAATTGGTGATGGAGGATGGTTGATGATGACGATGGAGACGGATTCCCCTCTCCGGAGCCCCCAACGGACTCCAGATCAGCCCTCCCGAGAGGTTTTAGGGCTTGGCGGCGGCTCCGTATCATAAAATGTGATGATTCTTCTCTCTGATTTTTTTCTCCCCGAAACCAAATATATAGAGTTGGAGTTGAGGTCGAAGGAGCTCCAGGGGGCCCAGGAGGTAGGGGCGCGTCCTAGGGGGGCAGGTGCGCCCCCACCCTCGTGGATAGGTGGTGGGCCCCCTGGTCTTCATCTTTTGCAAGGATTTTTTATTATTTCCGAAAAGATGTTCCATGAAGTTTTAGGTCATTCCGAGAACTTTTGTTTCTGCACATAATAACACCATGGTAATTCTGCTGAAAAAAGCGTCAGTCCAGGTTAGGTCCATTCAAATCATGCAAGTTGGAGTCCAAAACAAGGGCAAAAGTGTTTGGAAAAGTAGATACGATGGAGACGTATCAGGAACCACATCGAGGCGTGCTTCGTGGCATGCTTCCCAGCAGTGGGCACAAGGCGAGGAACGCGTGGTGCTCAGGAGTTCATCACCAAGGAGACCGAAGAGCTTCAAGAGGCAAGAGCCATGTGTGGCAACCGCCGCCCGCCACCTGGCGCAGCTCCGCGTCCTAGCAAGGACGGCAAGTTACGCGTCTACGTCGACATTCTAGGGCTCAATAGGGCCGCATCTCAGGGGCGCTTTTGTCCATCGAGCATTGGTCGGTGTGAGGGTCCCCCTCACAGCTATGTCCGCATGCCTTTCAGCCTACCGAACACGGTTGTCACCCTCCAGCGCCACTTGCGGAGCATTCTCGTGGCTCAGGAAGCCGGGCACCACGCTGCCCTGGCGGAGGCGGCGACAGTTCTTCAGGAGCCACTTGGGTCCCCTAGGTCTCTTGAGGCTCAGGGCCCTGGCGGCTCGTGAGGAGTAGCCCCTTCAGCATGCATCTTCAGCTACTCCAGCACCTCATCGGCAACGGTACCAGGTGACACTTTCTGGTTTATTTCAGTTGGGGGCGCCCCTCGGGCTGCATCATCCCCAGTTCGCACGGGCCTGTCCCTGCGATGCGTATCCTTTGGCATCTTTAGCTTACTCAGTTGGGGGTGCCCCTCGGGCTGCATCATCCCCAGGCCGCTTGGGTCTGTCCCGGTGGCATGCATCGTTCTTGGATCTATCTGAATTAGCTTGCCTCCTTCCATGATTTACCTTATGACTACTACGTGCCTGTTCGGTACCTCGATACCATGAACGTCGTGCGCCCTTGCAAGCCCATCCACGACTGCCTCATGATTAAGGACTGGCATGACGTCTCTGCTCGGGTCCGTCCCTGCAACGTCGCCAAACCCAAGAGGCTGAGCTTTGGCTCGCGGGCCAGCTCTCGTGTACGTCACCTCCCATGGCCCTTGGTGCCATGTTCTTGCATGAGCTAATCGCGGACGATCAAGCTAGGGCGCGCGACTTGGTGCCTCGCCACCACGGGAGCCGCGCACCGGTCGTCTTTCTTCAGGATTTTTCGCATGAGAAGACTAGGCACGGCGTTTGTGCTCGGGCCTGTCCCTGCAGCGTCGATAAACCCAACAACTAAGCTCTGTCTGGCGGGCCAGCCCCGTTCATGTCACCTCCTAGGGTCATTGGTGTTTGGCCTTCTCATGTGATCACCTCAGGAGATTCATCTAGCGCAGGTTGCCTAACAATCTTGCAGGACCATCACAGCTATCAGGAACCAAGACTAGGCGCAACCCGCCTTGAGGTAGGGCCTCGTGAGTCCCGCGCTGGCTCACGAGTGCCCAGGCACACCTCATCAAGCCCTGTTGTGCAAGCCACGTGTCAGGGCGGGGCTGTACACGCCCAGGGGCTCCACTCAGAGGGAGCCCTCACCCACGCACCAGTGGAAGCACCATGCTCCATGCTGGCAGTCGACACGGTCGAGGAGTGGCTATGCCCGTGCAAGTGCGGAAGCGCTATGCTCCGCGCTGGTGATAAACAACTGAGGGCGGCTCCATGGCCGTATCAACCTCAGGGAGCCGCACGGCTCAGTGTCTAGCCTCGTCGCAACACTTCCCTCTCGGGAGAGTCGTGCGAGGGGGCTGGGCACGGGGGCTGCACTCAGGTCATGCATGGTGCATGCCACCCTGCCAGGTCCCTCGGACCTGGCCGTCACGCGTCCCTCCCGAGCGGGACCGCGGTGAGGAAAGGTATGGAGGTCTGTTTGCATGTCAAGGGGACTCCTGAGCATCGTGACTCAGGAGCCTAACTAGCCATGTAGCCCCTCACCCCTTGGTCTCGTCCTGGCAATCCAGACGATCCAATGGCGGCTGAGGTACGCGCGGGGCTGGGCCCTGCCGACATAGAACACCAAGGCCCACGCTTCCTTTCCGAAGGCTATTTGAATGTGAAAGGGGACTCCTGAGAATTGCGACTCGGGAGCCTAACTGGTCACGTAGCCCCTCACCCCTTGGTCTCGTCCTGGCGATCTGGGCGACCCAATGGCGGCTGAGGCACATGCTGGACCGGCCCTGTCGATGTAGAACATCAAGCAACAAAAAGGAAATCACAGAGTCCTAATTATTACAAGACATATTGTTCTTCAAACACCAAAACGGAAGTTTTGACGCCTCCACGAGGCACGTTGCATATCACAGGAAAAGTAAAGACAAGGAGGAGCACCATCGTTCACCAGCAAGCCTCCTCTTCAGCCTTGGGCGCCGTCGCCAGGAAGCACCTTCCTATCGGTAGCATCGCCGTCGCCCGTGTCATTCACCTTGGTCACGGGACCGGCGGCACCATCAGTCGGAGGCGCGGGGTCGATGGCAAGGAACTTATTCAACAAGGCCTCCACTTGGCCCTTCACGGCTTCGGCAGCAGCCGTGCAACACTCTTCATTCATCGGCTCGAGCAGGACACCAAGGTCGGCGTTAGGATCGCGAAGGTGAAGGTGGCTGAGGACGCGCGTCAGGGCCGATGAGGTGAGCGCCCACACTTCCCCTTCCACCATGGGGCCGATTCCGTTGACAATGCCCTCAAGCGTCGTGACGAGCTGAGGAAGTAGCTGGGCGGGACCTTCATCATCAGTCACCAGCGGTTTCTCCAGGCCCTTCTCGTAGAGCTCCCGCAGTGCCTCACGGGACCTACCCTTAAGAGATTTGAAGTCCGCGTGATCCTTAGCAAGAACCTTCACCTTGGTTTCCAGCAGGACCTTCTCCGCCTCCACCTTCTTCTCCAGCTTCTCCAGGCGGCCGCGTTCTGCAGCCTGCGCCTGTGCCAGCCGCTCTAGCTCAGCATCAAGTCCAGTGACCGCTTATTCTCGAGCCTTCAGCTTCTCCTCTCATGCCTCGTGCTGGCGAGCCACAGCAGCGTGCTCCTTGCGTGGGCTCTCCAGCTCGCCCTCCGCGACCCAGCAGCACTCCTTGGTGGCCCCGGCCTCCTTCAGCGCTGCCTCGCGGGCAGCCGCGGCTAGGTCGGCGGCCCGCTTACCCTCCTCGGAAGCTGCCACTGCCTGACCCCAGGCCGCCCTTACGGACGCGTCGGATCGCAGCCACCTCGCGATCAACTCCATGCGCCCTGATGCCAGGAGACGGTTGGTGCCCTGAAGATCGCCGCAAAGATGGGTCAGCGTGGAAAGAGCCTCCTGCAGAGCGTCAGGCGGAGTATAAGGATCACGACCCTGTGGTGTGATGGGATGAGGAGAAGACAGCGTCATCGCCAGGGCTTGCGAGTTGGTGGTGACAGAAGGAGCTGGGGGCTCCTAGGCCCTTGGGACCTCAGCAGCCGAGCCGGAAGCTGGCGCCTCCGGAGCTGACTTGGCTGTGGAGATCGCCTTCTCCCGAGATCGGTCCTCCGGGCCTCGCGAGGATGACCGGGCCGGGGAGCTGCGAGCACCGTCACTGCTCTCCCACGCCAGGGGAGGTGCAGTCGTGGCAGGCTGTTGGGTCCTAGGGGGCGCGGTCGCTCCCTCTCTCTTCTTCTTCGCTGCAAGTGTCGGCCTGGTGGCGCAAGGAAAAAGCGTCAAGTAATAGCAACAGGAGCAACAACAGAATCAGGACAAGGCACTTGCTGGTCGATGGCAGCGTAATCTCTCGGCCTCTTTTGAAGCACGAAGTCCGAAGACTTCGCAGCCTGGGGTGTCGGCGTGTGAGCCCCAGGAGCAGACGAGGCCGCAGTAGATGGCCCTGTGGCAGCATAGGTCGACGTCAGGACGGGGGCGCCGCCCCGAGAGACAAGAGCCGACCTGCTCTTCGTCGGGATCCCGGCCGGCGACTTCTTCGGAGGAGTGCCCCTGGACCTCGTGGTAACCCCAGCGGGGGGTAGCACTACAATAAAAGACACATCCGTGACATTTTGGGCCGAACGAATTTTTTTCTGTCATACTTATGACACTTCTATGACAATAATTGTGACAAACATGGTATCATCATAGATGTGGTGGGGTCCTACTTCTATGACAGAAAATGGGTTTTTCGTCTTGGGAGGGCCGGAGACGCAGCTGCATGACATTCTTTGGGCTGTCCATGACGAAAAAACCGTGGTAGAAGCGAGGGCGATGAAAATATCAAGGTGTTCCCGGTTATGGTGGGTGGTCGAGGCCGAGCGACGTGCATTTCTCTCGTACACGCACGCGCGTGGGTGCGAGGCGTTGGGCTCTAACTGAACCCGAGCGATTGCACTGCAGGCTACGCGTTACTGAACCCGAGCGATCGATCGATGGCTATTAACTGAACCCGATCGAGCAATTCCTTCGCTACTACTACTTACTGAAGCCGATCGATGCTGCCTCTGGATGAACAATGAGCGTTGCTGGGGGGTTTGGATGAACAATTCCTGGTGGGGGTTAATGAACAGGACCCCGATCGATCGAGCCGGTTGGGGCTGGATGAATAGGACCCCGTGGAGGGCTGGATGAACAGGACCACCCAGTGGAGGGCAGGATGAATAGTAGACAGAGGAGGGCTGGATGAATAGTAGCCTGTGGAGGGGTGGTTGAACAGGAGCCCGTGGAGAGGGCTGGTTGAACAGTAGCCGGTGGAGTAGCGCGCGGTGGAGACTGGATGAACAGGAGCCCGTGGATGAACAGTCACAGGTGGAGGCTGGAGGAGGTCGACGGTGGATGAACAGTAGCCCATGGAGGCTGGAGGGGGTCGGCGATGGAGATGAACAGTATCCCATGGAGTCCCGTTTTGCGGTACGCCACACCCCTCCCGATGAACAGGACCCCCGTTTCGACCATAGCGCTCCAACACAAGTTCGTTTCCTTCGTTTTGCGGTATGCCACACCCCTCCCGATCAACAGGACCTCCGTTTCGACCGTAGGAGGTCTGTTTCCTCCGTTTTGCGGTACGCCAGACCACTCCCGATGAACAGGATCCCGTTTCGAATGTGGCCGGTCGAACACAAGGCTGTTTCCTCCGTTCTGCGGTACGCCAGGCCTAGTTTCCATCGGCTGTTCTGTCCAAGCCCTCCCGGTGAACACGACGACACATTCCGTTCCGACCCAGCCAATTGGCTCCCCATGAACATGACGACGACACAGTTTCTCCGTTTTGACCCAGCCATGTACACGAGCCCTAGCCGTACGTATGCGCGAGTAGGCATTCGAGACCCTGCCCGTATGTACGTACGTGGCCGTATTTTCTTTCTTGCACACTGGCCGCTGTACGTACGTGTACATGCTACGTGCACGCCTCTACTACAACACGTGCGCGCCTCTACATCAACCAGTATGTACGTACACGTTCGCGACCAGAATGACAATGCTATGTATGCTTCGACCAGGTGGGTCCCGACTGTCAGGCACTTCCTTGCGTGCGAAGATGTAGCTGGTGGGTCCCAACAGTCAGGGGGCGAATCGGTTTTTTGCCTGGACGCACTTCCTTGTGTGCAAAGATGTAGCTGGTGGGTCCCAGTAGTCAGGGGGAAATGTTTTTTTCGCGAATACGGTGGCCCATCCGGTGGGTCCCCGCTGTCAGGTGGAGGAATAATTATTTTGCGCGTAATAAGGAGGCACTGCCTTGCTGCGGCCGTGGACCCAGCTGTCGGCCTCTCCATGTATAGTCCATTCCGATGGAAGCCGTTCCTTGACCATGTTAACCACGCCACGCCGAGAGCACCAGGGCTGTGGACGACGGCGAGGCCTAGGAAGGGGACGACACGGAGCCGGGGAAGACGCGGTAGTGGAAGCCCGTGCAGAGAGGAGTACGAGGATTCACTGGTTCGGCTGCGGTGTGAGGCTGCCGTTGCCACAGGGTCTGGACAGCGGTGGGAATAGTAGGGGGCGTTGAGGCCTCCGCTGCAGCACAGCCGGCCATGAGAGGCAAGAGCATGCGGCACGACCGGCGTTGCTTTGGGCGGCTGGAGCAAGAAGACCAGAGGTTGAAGAAGCACTACGGCCGTTGGATGGACATCGTACGGTCACTGGAGCTAGAATCGTTCATATTGACTAAGTTGACAAAGCATTCCGTCACCGTCAACTTAGTAGGCCCACAAGTCAGCCTCCCACCAAGGTGGGTCCAGACCAGCAGGGGGAGTATTCATTTTTTTGTGCGTAATAAGGAGGCACTTCCGGTGGGTCCGAGCTGACAGCGGGGGGAACATTTTTTTCACGCAATACAGTGGCCCGTCAGGTGGGTCCCAGCAGTCAGGGGGGAAACATTTTTTCGTGAAATACGGTGGCCCGTCCGGTGGGTCCCTGCTGTCAGGTGGAGGAATCATTATTTTCTGCGTAATAAGGAGGCACTTCCTTGCTGCCGTCGTGGACTCAGCTGTCAGCCTCTCCATGTACATTCCATGTCCGATGGAAGCCGTTCCTTGACCACGTTGACCACGCCGTGCCAAAAGCACCAAGGCGGTGGATGACAACGAGGCCTAGGAAGGGGACAACGTGGAGCCGGGGAAGACACGGCACTGGAAGCCCGCGCAGAGAGGAGTACGAGGGTTCACTGGTTCGGCTGGAGTGTGAGGCTGCCGTCGCCACAGAATAACAGGGGGTGTAGGTGAGTAGAGGGATGGCCTGGCCAGCGGTGGGAGTAGTAGGGGCGGTGAGGCCTCCGCGGCATCACAACCGGCCACGGGAGGCAGGAGCACGCGGCATGATCGGCGCTGCTTTGTCGGCTAGAGCAACAAGACCAGAGGTTGAAGAAGCACTACGGCCGTTGGATAGACATCGTACGGTCACTACATCTAGAATCGTTTATAATGACTAAGTTGACAAAGCCCTTGGTACGCGTCAACTTAGTAGGCCCACAGGTCAGCCTTCGAAACGGTGCGCCCCAGATGTCAGGGGGAGGAATCATTTTTTGGGCGGCTGAAGCAAGAATATCCGAGATTGAAGAAGAAGCACGACATCCGTTGGATGGACATCCAACGGCCACAGCCGCGAGAACCGTTTGTTGTTGACAAAGCCCTGCATACGCGTCAACTTAGTTTTTTTAGGGGACGCATCAACTTAGAAGGCCCACAAGTGTGTGGCAGAGAACATATAGACCATTTGCGATTTGTAAGAATGTACAACCCATTTTTTAATTCTAATGGAATTTACTACAACCCATTTACAGTTTGTTAAAAGTACAACCCATTTTCTAGCTAGGAGAACGATTAATAATTTCAACCAACCGCTCAAAACAGAATTAAAAAAAATTCCCACATTTTTATGGGATCCGAAATATTTTTATCCGAAATTTCTAGTCAGATTAAATATAATTTCAAAATAAAGTTTTATTACGTTAAAATCCAATGAAATATTGCGCGCGCAACAAGTAATGAAATTAAAATTTTAAAATTCCAAAAATAATACATTTTTAAAACTAATTACGCGTTTGCTGCATTTTTAATAGTTACTGCCCAGATATTATAATTGCATCCCATTTATTATTTCTTAAAGTCCATTTTCTTGTTAAGCCTAATGCATACCTCCTAGGAAAGTTTGCAGCCCAGCGGGGCGGAGAATAATAAGTTGACCTGGATATTGCGTACAACTGTCGGCCCAGTGGCATTGCTGATGTTGAAAAAAAGGCCTGTGTAGTACAGTACAACCTAACATGGCTACTCAGCCCACATTCAGCGATGCCGGAAAGGCCCGAACAAGGCTTCTGTACAACTTTTTGAAGTCACTGAGCTCAATTAATAACTTAAGAAAAAAGTTAGATTACAGTGGAACCTAATTAAAAGCTGTCACGAGCAAAGAAATAATTCAACGGGTCCCACTTGTGTGTGTGTGTGCGTGTGTGCATGTGTGTGAGAGAGAGAGAGACCCATCGGTCGATGCTCGTAAATACATCTTTCAACCATATGCATTGCTGATGCTCAGTAAAAACTTATATAGTTGACACAATCATATAGAACATCATAGCACACTGAACTTCCATACAAAAATTTCACGCAGGCGGCACAATCAGGATGGAAGCAGTGGATCGCTACGGGTAGGGCTATGTTGAAACCAACGAACTCATACATAATGGTTCATCGCTTGAATGCTATGCAAAGAAAATAGACAGACAGCACAATAAGTTCTGCTAGCACATTAAGTTGATGTACAACCCTTTCTAAAAAAAGTTCAGGTACAAAATTAGAACAGGTCACAATCAAATGTACTGGAACATCAGTGCTTCACACCCATAGCTCGGATTTAACTAGTATCTAACAAGATTCAATTGTTACCTCAAATTAGAGCACATCCAGGCAGCCAGCCCCACCTCTTCTCCCAAAGAAGCAGTGGTCTCCGCCGCGCGATGGAGTAGGCCCTGTGCCATCCATCGCTCCGAGCAACACGGGGAAAGTCTGACATTGACTCCTGTAATGGACATCGTCGACGGACCCTGGCACTAGCAGCGGCGGCAGGACTTCGATTGATGGATTGACCACTTCTTCGACATGCACGAACACTCGATACAGGTACATCCCTAACATGGTCCACGACGGCCTTGGTGGCGACGAATAGTACAACCCCGGTTCCAGAACCGCTATCTCAACACCAATCACATTCGGTATGGTGGACGGCTTCTTCATCCATGCCATAACCGTCAGAGCCCAGTTGTCTGGAGGAACAAACATACTTACGAGCTCACCTCCAAGGTCGTTGATAAGCTCATTCATGGACTCGCTGTTCCAAGCACGCCAAGGCATGCCGTGGAAGGTAAGATTTGTTAAAAACTCAAGCTCAGAGGGCACCGAGCCCCATCCTGGGTGCCACCAATCTAAGCTCACCAGCGCGCCATCGCAGAAAAAACGCCGGGAAGATTCGAACACACGACTGCAGTCGAAAGTTGTCTGGAACCTGACGAAGAAATCAGCCGGTGGCGGACAGACTTCAACGAGCAAGTCACTTATTTGGATGCCATGCGCAATGCCAAGAGCTTTGACAAGGTCGTCCGACGAGACGGGAGGCCGATCACCGTTGATGGTTACTATCAGCACTTTGCCGACAAACTGGTCGTCAAGCGCCGCCATAACACTGTTGAGCGATAGCATGCAGCGACCGAAGGCAGGACGGACTTCAGGATCTCCGGCTCGGAGATCCGCGTTGACCAGCGACATGATAGTGAGCTTGAGTACAGGGAGTACAGGAGGGGGATTTGGGGGAACTGGAGTAGGAATCAAGATTCCAGAGGTGGGGGAGGGGCGGGAGATTGGGGATGAAAAGGTAGCTTGAATTTCGAACACGCGCCAATATGCTCTCGGCGCAAGCGCACGAAAACACAGGTGGCTCCCACATGTCGGCCTAAGAGTCCTTATTCTTTCTTTTTTGGAGAGCCCGGCCTTTTTTTTAGGATCTTTTGAGAGCCCGGCTTGAGAGTCATAATTGACCTGTTTGGCATTGCGTTACTACTCGGCCCATATTCAACGACACCTTACTGGCCCAAACAAGTGTTGTCGGTGTCAAAACCGGCGGATCTCGGGTAGGGGGCCCCGAACTGTGCGTCTAGGCGGATGGTAACAGGAGACAAGGGACACAATGTTTTTACCCAGGTTCGGGCCCTCTTGATGGAGGTAAAACCCTACTCCTGCTTGATTAATATTGATGATATGGGTAGCACAAGAGTAGATCTACCACGAGATCAAGTTGGCTAAACCCTAGAAGCTAGCCTATGGTATGATTGTTGTTCGTCCTACGGACTAAAACCCTCTGGTTTATATAGACACCGGAGAGGGCTAGGGTTACACAGAGTCGGTTACAATGGTAGGAGATCTACATATCCGTATCGCCAAGCTTGCCTTCCACGCCAAGGAAAGTCCCTTCTGGACACGGGACGAAGTCTTCAATCTTGTATCTTCATAGTCCAGGAGTCCGGCCGAAGGTATAGTCCGGCTATCCGGACACCCCCTAATCCAGGACTCCCTCAGTAGCCCCTGAACCAGGCTTCAATGACGACGAGTCCGGCGCGCAGATTATCTTCGGCATTGCAAGGCGGGTTCCTCCTCCAAGTACTTCATAGAAGATTTTGAACACAAAGGTAGTGTCCGGCTCTGCAAAATAAGTTTCCACATATTGCCATAGAGAGAATAATATTTACACAAATCTAATCTGCTGACGTATTCCGTAGCGTGACATCACACCACGGCCAAGTCTTTATTCGAATCGTTTTACTGTCCCACCTCAGCGCGTTTAGCGAGGCGGTTTCCTTGGCACGTCTTGTCAAAGCAGAGATCGTGTCCCCTTATTCCGGGATTCTCATCAATACGGGCGTGGGTAACCCAACCGTACCCGTTGGTATGTTTTCTCGATCAAAGGCGAGTCCCAAACGGTCACGGGGAGGGCCCTTGGTATTCAACCTCTTATAAAGAGACCAAGGCCTTACTCCTTTCTTTCAATCTCAAACGAGTTCGCCCTTCGCCTCGAGTTCCAACACCCAAGGCTCCAGATTTCAGGCGCTTCGGACCTTCGACAATGTCCGGTTCCGACCTTCGAGGCCGATGGATGCCCTCCTCCGTCACGGAGGAGGACGTGCTGAAGTTGAGAGAGGCCAGGTTCTTGACCGGCGAAATCTGGCATAGGCTGCCTGCTCAAGGGCAGGTCATTCCCACTCCCAAGCCTGGTGAGAGTGTGGTGTTCATGTCTCACTTCCTTCGGGGGCTAGGCTTCCCGACGGATCCCTTCGTGAGGGGGCTCATGTTTTATTATGGGCTGGAATTTCACGACTTAGCTCCGGAGTCCATCCTCCATATTTCCTCATTCATCGTCGTGTGTGAAGCCTTCCTCCGTATTACTCCTCACTTCGGACTATGGCTCAAGACCTTCAAAGTAGAGCCGAAGATGATCGAGGGACGGCACGCGGAGTGCGGAGGTGCTTTTATAAGCAAGAATGCTGGTGCTCCATGGCCCGAGGGCTCTTTTCAAGAGGAGTCCAGCTTATGGCAACGAGAGTGGTTTTACATCACCGTTCCCAGGGGCACCAAGTGGGTGGCGCCACCTGCCTTTCGCTCGGGTCCCCCACCACAGCTAGTGTCATGGGTCAATAAAGGACTGGACTGGGGGCCATCCAAGGACGTGCCCTTGTTGCAGGGCCGCATTCGAGATCTCTTAGAAAGAGACATTAGCCTGGTCGTGGTGACGCAGGTCATGTTGATCCGCCGAGCCTTGCCCGGCAAACGTCGCCCCCTTCGCCTGTGGGAGTTCAATCCGGAGGGACCACGAGCTCTCCAGCATTTCATGGGTGCAATGCCCGTGGAGATGTACAAATTGTTCTTCGGATCACAAGCAATGTGTCCGGACTTGACCGAGGACGCAGGCCTGAGCTGCAATCGCCCGGATACTCAAGTAAGTAGCCTTGTGCCCGGACTCGCTATCCGTATATTTATCATAAAATTGCCCCTAAAAGAGCTGTCCTTTAAACAGGAGTGGATAGCGAAAGCAAAGCTAATCAGGTGTCCGACCCCCCTCCCCGAGACCACGCCGGATCCCGTGCTAGTCAGGATGTTGGAGGTTGTGCCTTCGGAGGAAAGTGAGGGAGGGGACAAGCAAGCTACATCCTCCTCGAAGAAGGTTGTACGAAAGGGAGGAATCAAAAATTCCTCTCCTCAGGGGAAGAAGAGGACCGCCTCTGACGACCCGGAGACCATGGCCTCAAAGCGGGGGAAGAAATCTTCGTCAGAGGATCCTGCGCCGGGGTATACTTCGGCCGAATTATGCCCTCAAGGGGATCAGCCCTCCACCGAGCCGTAAGTAGAGAGGAGTTTTTCTTTTTAAGAAATGAGAGAAATCCTTGCGTTATATCTGAGAAGAGTAATCGAAAATTTACCTTGTAGCTCGGACCTTAGCCCTTCTCAGCAGAGCTCGTCTTCGGGGATCTTCTTCCGGAGATGATGGAGAGCGGAACGCCTCCCCCTGCCGTACCGCCTTGCGAGGCGGGCGACCCTGAGGTATCGTCGCGGAGGGTTTCTCCGAATCCGGCAGGGCCGGAAGGTAGTCATATGGCCCCCCAAAGCCCTCCGCGTCCGGCCTTCGAAAAGGGCCATCGGACGAGTCCGGCACCGTCTGGTGCGCGGTCGGAGGAGCTGAAGGATCTGCTAGGGCGAGCATCTATCTCAGAGGAGCACCGTGCATTGATGGGTACGGTGATTGAGAGGATTTCATCCGCGGAGAGCGGATTGCACGAGGCCGTCAGGAGTTTACTGACAGGTTTTGAGGTACGCGAAATAATGTACCCTTTTTGGACAGTTGCGCATAAATAAGATGCGCCCTGTGTAGATAGTAGCCCCTGAGACTCTGTGCGTTGTCAAAAGTGACGGCGCGCAGAGGATCATAATCCCAGGTCTAATATGCCGCCTTCATACGTAGGTGGCGAAGTGTCGGGTGGCCAGCCGGACTGATGAATTTGCCGAGCTAAAGCGGCAACTTGACGTGGCAGATGCCGACATCGCGCTTGTCAACAAGCGGCTTGACGAGGCACAAGGTATGTAATTACTCCGGCGGCACCTGGTAAGAGGAGCTTTATGCCAGTATCTTACAATGTGTGCGCTTGATGCAGATGGTGCTGCTGCCATGGAGAATCTTTGGGCGGAACTTGCCCGAGCCAAGGAGCAAGCCAGGAAAAGTGATGCGGCTGCCGGAAAGGCAATTGAAGAGCTGAAAGCCGAACAGGCTGCTCACTGCCGAAGCAAGAAGGAAATGGCCGAGATGGCTGTGAAGCTGAAGAGCGCTGCTGACCGTTGCAAGCTTCTTGAAAAAGAAGATCAGGCGGAACAGACGGACCTGGAGAAGGCCGTTGCCGATGCCAAGGATGCTCGCTCTGCGATGAGAGCTATGAAGGAGGAGCTGCGTCAGGCCGGAGAGATCGCGGCTGGAAAGCCCTTTATGCTGCGGAGGAAGTTCTGTGATCCTAAACATGCTCCGTTAGACCGGATGTGGAGTACGGCGGACACCTATCTGGATTTGGCAGCGAGTGCCGCAGATGCGGCCGAACACTTCCGAGATCAAGAAGATCGCGAAGTGGAAAAGCTCTTTTGGTCGCAGTTCCACAATCCGGAGCGTCCACTGTCATTAGCCGATCGTTTGGCCGAATGGGCCGAGCTAAATAGGTTGTCCGGACTCGCCATGAAGTATGTCATGAGTCATCTGTGGCCAGAGAGGCCAGAGCCGAAAAGTTATTTCAACTTGGTGCAGCAGTTCCTTGGTGCGGCGCCGCATATCAATGCGATGAAGAGGTCAGCGTGCATAGAGGGTGCGCGGATGGCTCTTGCCCGTGTCAAGACATACTGGGCGGAAATGGAGGCCACCGCTGTTGCATCCCCAGACTCGGATGGAAGCCGAGTACCTGCCGAGCACTATTTTCAGGAAGTTCTGCAAGGCGCTCGTTTAATAGAGACGCAGTGCTCGAAGGATACTATATTCGAATAGCATATATTATTGTAAAACAATATTTTGATAAATTGTAGAAGCTTTTTATACTTGTGCCTGCAAGTATTATAATACCTCCTGTGCGGCCGTTTAACATATATGTATATATAATCTGAAAGATGGCAGTCGTCGGCTTCAGCCCCCACGCACATAATGCGGGGGTGTTCGCAGAAGGCGCATTTTCACACTTGATCCAACGTCTTGGTCCTACAAAGGAGGTGATAGCGCAGCGAACTAGGCAATCGGACTATGATGCTTTATCACTTTCACTTAGCCATAGGAGTTTGATAGTGAGGCTACTTATATAGCCCCTGGTGGCGCCTGCGCTCGCCCGAACTCGGGGCGCGTATGTGCCTGGCCGGGAAGCGGCCCTTCGTTAATGCGGAGGAATCCTAAAGATTCGGTAAGTCATCGAGTGGTTGACCAGTCTCACGCTATATCATGACAGTCAGTTTTCGGCTTTCTCTACCGAGGTGCTCGCCTGGCCGAACGGGGGCACAATCGCAATAGTTCTCCTGGTGCCGCCTTAGCCGATAGAGCGGAACGTAAGGTAGCAAAACACAGGAGCCGGGCAAACCCAACATTTGACCAAAGACATGATTCGGAGCTGATGCATATAAGGCCAAACTCGCGACGCCGAACACTCCCTAAGGTATTCGGTCTTTATGAGGGCGGGCGGGATAACGCCCTTAGTAATAAGCCCCTAGTGTCCAGGTACGCGCAAAACTCTGACGTGGCCACATGCCAAAACGCCAGCCTCCTCCTTGGTTATACCAAGAAACCAGGGGATGTGTATCAACAAGAGACAGTAAAAAAGGTTTACGCAGGGTCTTAATCTGAAAAGAATCCTTGGAACGGGTCCCTGCTGCACGTCTGCGCCTGTGTCTCCGTTGTGCCGTATCCTGGACGGGCGTAGCACGGTGTTCATTTGTAAAAGAGAGGAACTTAGTTGAAGAAAGATCATGCCGAACATGAGTTATACTAAATAAACAAAGTATAAATCGAAATGGGTAAAATTGAGCTTTATTGTCTCTTGTTTTATATGCGCGGAGCCCCTAGTACAGGGGTATACGGCTATTAAGCCTTTATCAATTGTATGTTTATGCCGGACTCGTCTAGCCGTGTCCGTGGTCTTGACGACCTATTTAGGTGCTTTGGCTGGTGAAGCCGCTTTATTGTGGGGCTGTCAAGGCAGCCGCACTGTCTTCCGCGCGGGAGGAACACTCAATGTTTTCCCTTTAATGAGATGATGCCTCGTGGACCGGGCATCTTAAGCGTAAGAGATGCATAATGCGGTATTGCGTTAAAGCGGGCGAAAGCTTCGCGTCCCAGCAGTGCTTGATAGCTACTTGAGAATGGGGCGATGTGGAAAGTTAGCTGTTCACGACGGAAGTTATCGGGGGAGCCGAACATAACTTCTAGCCGGAGAGAACCCATGCAACGGGCATCCGGGCCTGGCGTTACCCCTTGAAAGGAGGTTTTGCTATGGCGAATTTTTGTTGGGTCTATCCCCATGTTGCGGATTGTGTCCTGGTATAACAGGTTTAGACCACTGCCGCCGTCCATCAGGACATTTGTAAAGTGGAGTCCGCCGATTATTGGATCTAATACCAAGGCAGTCCAGCCTGCGTTCCGGATACTTCTAGAGTAATCCTGATGGTCGAAGGTGATCGGTTTTAACAACCATTGGCGAGACTCCTTTGGGATAGGCCGTATGGCACGTATCTCTGTTGGCGCCATTCTATTCGTCATGTGAAGTAAGTTTACTGTTTTGACTTCTTGTGGGAAATCCTTTTGTTTCCTGGTGCTCTGCTTGTGGGGTTCGTCATCGTCCTCACTTGGTGTGTCGAGCCCCTTGTGTTCAGCGTTGAGTTTGCCAGATTGCTTGAAAACCCAACAAGCTCTGTGGGTATGGTTCGCAGGCTTCCCAGGAGTACTGTGTATTTGACATATCTTGTCCAAGATTTTGTTTAAGTTGGATAGCTGATCCCTGTTATCCTTGAGGGGCAGCTTTCTCTGATTCTGCCACGAGCTTTTGAATCCGACGTTGATCGCCATGCTCTTTGGGCTGTTTCCCTTATTCCAGCGCTGGTCCTTGCTGCGTCGGGGTTTTCCATTGCCATCCCTAACTTCGGATGTACTTGGGTCACTGGTGCTACATCTTGCCAACCAGCTGTCCTCTCCTGCGCAAAAGCGGGTCATGAGGCTTGTTAATGCGGCCATTGTTCTTGGCTTTTCTTGGCCGAGGTGTCTGGCGAGCCATTCGTCTCGAACGTTATGCTTAAAAGCTGCTAGGGCTTCGGCGTCCGGACAGTCGACTATCTGATTCTTTTTAGTAAGAAATCTGTTCCAGAATTTCCGGGCTGACTCTCCGGGCTGTTGAGTTATGTGACTGAGATCGTCTGCATCCGGAGGGCGGACATAGGTCCCTTGAAAATTTGCCCGGAAAGCATCCTCAAGCTCTTCCCAACTTCCAATGGTGTTTTCGGGAAGGCTTTTGAGCCAATGCCGGGCTGGCCCTTTAAGCTTGAGGGGTAAGTATTTTATGGCGTGGAGGTCATCTCCTCTGGCCATGTGTATGTGGAGGATATAATCCTCGATCCAGACCCCAGGGTCTGTTGTTCCGTCGTACGCCTCTATGTTTACGGGCTTGAATCCCGCTGGAAATTCATGGTCCAGCACCTCATCGGTGAAACATAGGGGGTGTGCGGCACCCCTGTATTTGGGTGTGCCGTGATGTTCGGATATTTGTTGTGTTGCATTGCTTACTAGAGCTTGCTTTCTTGGCCCGTAGATAGATCTGGCTGGGCCATCTTTTTGATGCGGATCCTTTGGTGGATCGCGTGCCAGCTTGTGTGCGGTGCCGCTTGCCGCTCCATGCTGGCCATGCGGTCGTCTATCCGACCGGGTGGCTTTCCTATTTTTTGACTGCGGGGGCTCTAAGGCCTCCTCGTCAAATTCAGGCAGTAGCTTTCGCTTTGGATAGCTTTTTGTGCGGCGACTGCCGCCATATTTGTCTGCGGTGTTGCGTACTTTGCTCCATCTGATTCTGAGTGCATCTTCCGCAGTTTTGAGCTTCTGCTTCTGCTTTTTCAGGCTACGCGCAGTGGCAACGAGCCTTTTGTGGAGGTTCTTCTGCTCCATGAGCCTATCCGGCGTAAGGTCGTCCGGACTATTGTTTTCGCCAGGGACGGGGTGTTCGGTTTGTTTATCCAAGTTGCCCTGTTCGGACGGTTGCTCGAAGGCATGTTCGTCGTCCGCTGGCTCGTCCTGCTCTATGGCTGGGTCTGTATGGCTGCTGTCTCTGTCGTGGCGGGGCTTGGAGCGGCGCTTACGTCGCTGCTTTGATTGCTTTTCGAGTGAACGATCCCTCATTGCATCCCTGTGTTCCTCGTCGTCGCTTCCTTTGGGTGTGTCCACCATGTATACATCATGAGATGAGGTGGCTGTCCAGTGCCTTATAGGCATTGGTTCATGTTCATCTCCTACATTGTCGTCCATACCGTCGATGTCTTCGGAGTCGAAGTCGAGCACGTCGTTTAAATTATCGACAGTGGCTACGAAGTGGGTGGTGGGTGGGCATCGAATTTCTTCGTCGTCCACATCCCAATCCTGCCGGTCATAGTCCGACCAGGACTCTCCTGACAAAGAGAGAGACCTGAGTGAATTCAGAATGTCACCGAAGGGCGAGTGCTGAAAGATGTCTGCGGCGGTGAACTCCATGATCGGCGCCCAATCGGATTCGATCGGTAGGGGCGCGGAGGGCTCGGAGTCCGGAGAGGAGTCCGACATCTTGGAGTCACGGGCTTCGCGGAGGACAAGGCTGGTGTTCGGCTTGATTGTCGTAGAGATTGCAACCCCGAGGCGGTGTCTAACCACCCATCCTCTATTGGTGTGGTCGGCTCCGAACCAAGGGTCGGAGCGGACATAGGTGCGGCCTCCAGGGCACTGCTCGGCGGCAGAGCTAGATCATGCCCACCGGGACAGTGCGACACGCTCGGCTGCGGCTCAGATCCATCGAAGATTAAGTCTCCGCGGTCGTCCGCTGTGTAGTTTAAAATTCCAAATCTGACCTGACGGCCAGGGGCGTAGCTTTCGATCTGCTCTAGATGGCCAAGCGAATTGGCCCGTGGTGCAAAGCCGCCAAATACGAAGATCTGTCCGGGGAGACAAGTCTCACCCTGGATCGCATCGTCATTGATGATCGGAGGAGCCATCGGGCCTAAAAGTGACGACACAGAGGAACTCTCAATGAAAGCACCAATGTCGGTGTCAAAACCGGTGGATCTCGGGTAGGGGTCCCAAACTGTGCGTCTAGGCGGATGGTAATAGGAGACAAGGGACACGATGTTTTTACCCAGGTTCGGGCCCTCTCGATGGAGGTAAAACCCTACTCCTGCTTGATTAATATTGATGATATGGGTAGTACAAGAGTAGATCTACCATGAGATCAAGGAGGCTAAACCCTAGAAGCTAGCCTGTGGTATGATTGTTGTTCGTCCTACGGACTAAAACCCTCCGGTTCATATAGACGCCGGAGAGGGCTAGGGTTACACAGAGTTGGTTACAATGGTAGGAGATCTACATATCCGTATCGCCAAGCTTGCCTTCCACGCCAAGGAAAGTCCCTTCCGGACATGGGACGAAGTCTTCAATCTTGTATCTTCATAGTCCAGGAGTCCGGCCGAAGGTATAGTCCGGCTATCCGGACACCCCCTAATCCAGGACTCCCTCAAGTGTACATCATCGAAAAGACACCGAGCGCAAATTATATAACTTGAAAAAAGGAGATACACTCTGAACACTGGAGAATGGTGATGCCCTCATTTAGCCCACCAGTAGTTCGAGACAATAAACAGTTCTAAACAACAATATATACAACATTCAAACACTGACTAGTGACTACTACTGACATAAACAACAAGACATGATAGTTCATAAGAAGTCTTGCTACACCACCAAAATGCACCCATCTGTAGCACTCAGACTCTCGTGATCCATACGAGAATGACATTCTAAACAGAGGCAACTATTACATAGTAAGAGTGACATAGACGAGGATGACCAAATGGCAAGGAATATGCATAACAAAAGAAAGAACTACCCATCCAGAACAAGTAGCAAAGAAAACAAAGTCATTCGAAGAGATGATCCAACATCATCCTAATTTGCAGCCCCGCTTCGGCGACCAATGATCCGGAGACACCAGTACTCCACCGTTTCGACGCAACAGCCCAATCACCTATCAACCTAAAGGCTTGAACTACATCACTGCCTGTCGTAATTGAGACATCCAAGGATCAAAGTTAATCCGGATGCCTTTGTCATTCTCACCTTCTTTTGGCTGTAGGCCGTATCATTGGCTGTAGGCTATAGGCCAAACTCCTAGGGCTCGCCGTGTAGACACAGTTTTCCATAGAAAACAGTGCCTCTCTGCCATCAAGGTCCTTGACAACGGTGATCTCCTGGTTAATTGGATAATTGAGTCCGAGAAACAGAGAGTGTGAACCAAGGCTATTTACCCGCCTCCAACTAAAAAATCCTGAAGGCTCCAACAAGCTGGTATCCTGCTCATAGACGTAACATCCACTGTCCGGATGCTCACGTATTTCACGGTGCTTGTATACAGTGGGGTTTTTGCAATATAAATTTTCTGGCTCATGTGTCCGAATGATCATCAGTCTTTTGCCGTCGTATGATCGAGCGAGGAACCAATTGTGCTTCCCTATTTTTGGCAAAGGTGGTATGATTACAAAGGGCAGTAACTGTAGGGATACTGCAACATATCAAAAAGGACATACATTGTTAATGTAAGATCAGCATTGTTCAGAGTATGAGTAGGATAATGCAAGAAACAACATTGATATGTCCCTGTTGGAACTGGGAGGAAAATACAGGGAAATGTATACTGGGTTCGAAAATATAGAAGTGCCATGCATGGTTATACTCATGTTATCTCGCAATCGATTCTTCACAGGAAACTACCATGTCATGCATGTTATGGAATGATGTTCTGTCCTCACAAAAAAATTCTTCAAGATAACTAATAGACCATGCATTGTTAAATATTCATGTTCTGTGGGAATTTTTTTTGTGAGGATATTATTCTAGCCATTGATTGCTGAAGGGCGAATATAGGTATGTACACATGGTAAGCATTACAGGATTTCACTACTTCCAAATATAGAGTTCTCCATATGCACATTAACTTCCCTAATGTATGGTTAGATGAAACCAACAGTGTGGTGCATGTTTCTACATCATGAAAATGAGGAAACCAACATGGCCATTGATACACACTCATATTTAGTAGTAGTATATAGATTACTGTAAAATAAGGAGAATATCCATATATTCCTAACCGTTTGATTATTCAGGGGTACAAATTGGCTGTAATGACATAATCACAATCGCATGAATTAACTCATTCCAAATATAGCTGATTTCTAGTGTCTCTAATACATTGCCATAGTTCTACTCAAATTCTGCTCAAACAGGGATATGCCAATCATCACAAAGAGTTCAAACAGTCTCATGGCGTCATCATTAACATGAGATGGAAACAACTTACACGCGCCGTCCCAGCAATACATCATGCCATCTGCTTTGTCGATCGCGTAGATGATGCCATTGTGTTCAATAGCATCACAGAAGTGTGTATCAGCTTTGACGACGATCCACTGCGAGTTGAGTTGTCTCCAGCTAAAGAAGGCACCGGCGTAAAGATAGGCGAGTCCGCGGTCGAACAAGGCAATTAGCTTGATGCCTGTGTAATTCGCATGTCGTGTGGGCACTTGGCAGATTACAATCTTCTGCAAAACAAGGTCCGTCCAACTGACGTGGTAATCTAGATGACTAGGACCGTGATGGTAAAACTCTGTATAATCCAACGGAGGAAGGATAATCTTATGGGAGGTCTGGAAGTTCATGAGCACCAACTTTTTACCGTCTTCTCCGAAGGCAGCCATCCAGTGGGAGTTCATGCCGACCCAGTACATACCTGCCAAGAAGTTTCGGGCGATGGTGAACGGATCGAAGTCGAGGGAAATGATGTACGGCGACCCACTACATACCTGCAAAGAAGTTTCGGCCAATGGAGATCAGATTGAAGTTAAGGGGCATCTTGTATACCTCCATATCATGGTGAGACAATCTCGCAAGACCAGATAGCAGCAAGCAGGGTGTCTTGAAAAGCTTTGGCCTCGCTTCGATGATGGCCGTGTGCATGCCCCTCGAGCATGCAGCCAGCCGCAGGGCGCTCAACATATCCATACACGAACAATAGAGGTCGAGGACGTCACTGGGGAGATTGCTCCAATCGCGGCTCATATGGATCCTGCGTGGTTCGCGTTTGGCCGTGGTGGAGTTTGGAAGGTGGGGTTTTGGGGGGCTTGATTTACGAGGGAGAAGGCTATCGGTGCTGGAGCGGCTAGCGAGGGAATAGTGGTACTGGGGAGGCGAGCGAGGCGAGGGTATGCGGGGGCACAGTGAGATAATGAAGAGTGACCTCAGGATCTCCGGCGAGACGGAGATGGATATGGAGTGGCGCTAGGGGAGAGGGAGATGAGGTGAGGTATGCTATACAGCGGCGGTGACAGTGACTGCACAGTGCACAACGTAAGGCTGACCTTGGTAACCCGGACACACCGCCTGGACTGGTGTCACCTCAGGCGCAGGGTCTTGTCACTTCACTGTGAGGACCGGATGAATAATAGTGTTTTGACCATCAAGTGTACCACAATTCTACTACTACTACTAGTAGGAGTAGTAGGAACATGAGTACACTCCCGTGCTAGCATGCCTCTGGGTTCACTTCATCCTCCAACTATCATCCATATTGCGAGCATAACCAAATTCTCGTGCATGCGGAAGCGCGAAGAAGGACTTTTCTTTTTTGAGGATAACCACATATTCCTTAACCGTAGACGGAACATGAGTAGTACTCCCTCCGGTCCACTTTTGTCTGTGCATAACTTTTTCAGTATTTCTCTAATTAGTCTGCGTATATACCCTTTTGCATGCGCCCATTTCCCTCCATGCCCCGCATTCACAGCATTAATTAGCGTATGCATGAGCAGCTGCAGCTAGACTCTAGCCAATAAACTGCAGCATACGAGTGGGCTATTCTGTGCGCGTGGGAGAGAGAAAAGGAAACCGAAGAGCCCATCCAATCCATTGCATGCAGCAGTCAAACCACCGCAGCTCTCCTCATGCATGCGCATAACTTCTCCCATTTACTTCTCCATCGAGAACCGATTTTCCTCGGCTTTTTCACTACTCCTTGATCTTCATTTGCATCCAAACCACATTGCATTCACATTGTTTTAACCTCTTCACATCCTCCTGGAGTAATCCTGAAGCCCCTATAAATAATCATCTTCTTCAGTTAGACTAGCCATCTAATCCTAATTCTCCAAACCATAGCCCTCCAGTCCAGCGGTTCCAAATGGCGAAAGAGATCGAGATGCAGGTTTTTAGCGTCCAACATGTCCTCGTCGAAGGCTCATTGAGCATAGTTGCCACAGTCACCGACCAGCCAAGGGTTGTTCAGAAGTGGATCAACAATGTATCCAACTCCCTCCAAAAGGTGGAGATGAATGTCATCAGTCTCGACACAGAGTACACGGAGCGTGCCACTGGGAAGATCCAACGCGCCGCTGTCCTTCAGCTGTGCCTCGAAGATGATGTTTTGGTGTACCACATCATACACGCGCCCTCCATACCAGGTGATCTTCACGATTTCTTGTCTCGGGAGGACATATACTTCTGTGGGCCAGCCATCGCAGGGGACAAACAGAAGTTGGAGCCGTACAACCTTGATTTGAAAAGCATCGCTAACCTACAAACCAGAATAAAAATTCATGTAGAAGATTGTGATAAACCGACACCATCCCTATTTGATGTAGCAAATTTTGTGCTCGGAACAAATCTTCAAAAGGGTGACGAGACACTGGCATTAAGGTCGTTTGGATGGGGGAATTATCCCTTGACGTACAAGCGGATAAAATATGCTGCCCTCAATGCCCGTGTGAGTTTCAAGATAGCTGCAAGGTCCAGAGAGCTTGTTGCGAAGCCGTCTCCCATAGAAAGTGAGAACAACAACAACAAGAAGATGCTGCACCAGCAGCAGGGCATTATGGATGGATGAACTATTTCCTCTCTTGTAAAAAAATATTCCCTCTCTATGTATATTGATATAGATGGACTATTTCGATGGTGTGCATGTCTTTGGAACAAGTAGTAGCGTGGGTCCGCTTGACTATAAGGAACTATTTATCCGTCTAGCTTTCTCTACTACTCCTTCAAGTGATCGGTATGCAATGCATGTGTCCATAGACATGACATCTTGTCCACGGAAGTTTAACTACGGCGACCATCATGTTTCATCCACTGCCACTCGCGATTCCCACGATGCCGCTCCAACCCACGGCACCACGTCCCCCGACATGCACCTCACCCCTCTCGGCTGCACCGCCCCTCTGCCTTCGTGTGCATGACATGTGGGCCACCTTAAATGCGGCGAGCATCAAGTTTCTACCACAGTCACACGTGATTCCCACGATGCCGCACAAACCCATGACACCACACGTCCCCCGACCCGCGGCTCACCCCTCTCGGCCCCACTACCCCTCTAAATTTGAAATTGGAACTTATAACACGAAAATATTCAAAACAAATAAACTGGGAGAGAGGGAGTATATCGTAGGATGTGTCCCATACGAAACAAGTCCCCTGGTTTGTCACCATGGAACATCAAGATGCATTTGTATGAGTAGTTTATCTTGTGAGAGAAAAGGATGAACGAGGGAAGGCCTCTAGAGATAGAGATAGACACTACTACTACCAATGTGCTGGCCCGTGCATTGCAATGGATCCAAGTAGTAGAATAATACTTGTTCACGTGCTTGAAATATAAACACTCTAGTTTTGATATACATGTGTCAGCAGACATGACAGCTTGTCCATGGAAGTTGAACCACGGCGACCATCACGTTTCTTGTTTCTACCACTGCCACACCCACACACGATTCCCATGATGCCGCTCCAACCCTACCTGTAAGCACGACGTCCCCCGACGTGGACATGTATCCTCTGAAGTGGCTATCTATGCCTTACCCTGCCTTTCCTTCGCTGACTGGTGGGACCCACACTTGCGGGTCCCACATGTCAGTGATAGAATGGTAGGATTGTTCACGTTAGGGGATCCTCATCCCCCCAACATGCGCCTCATCCCTCTCGGCCCCACCGCTCCTCCGCCTTTGTGTGCATGACATGTGGGCCAACTTAACTGCGGCAACCATCAACTTTCTACCACAGCCACACCCGATTGGACGTGGTTTGCCTGCTCCACTGGTGTGCTCTGATCCGTACTCCCGCACCATCAAATTTTCATCCAGCGGTTGTGACACATTTCGTCCCGGGAATCAATCCTCAGCTGGAGTACTTCTGTACTATAGGTAGTGCCCGCCAGTGTGGCCATCTACGCCTCGTAATGCCCCGACGCCCAGCTGTGGCACCCTCGCCATGGCCACGCCACCACCGACCGGTTCATCTCGAACGAGTGAGTTGCAAACCACACCACCACCATGAGAATGACATGTGGGCCAGCCGCATTAAGGTCCGCATGTCATTGACTCATAGGCCGGGCACTAAGCCACTGAAGTTCTGTCCCGTGGGCCCCGAGAGGGAAATGTAACTCCCGCGGTTGGCCTTGTGGTGCTCCCGCAGTACGAGCTCATGCCAAACCCGGAATTTGTTTCTTACTACTACCAACTACTAGTAAGGTACACGTGCATTGCATGCATGAGATTCTGGTGGTTTGTGCATCATGCTTCTACACGTGGAGTCTTCTAGATTCTTGTGGCAAAATCTGGTGGAATGTAGATGATATCCAATGGCCAGTAGTGCTCGGATTTGCCATCTTTGTACCGTCGGATTGGCTTCATCCAATGACCAACTTTCAAAGTTATGGTTTTTTTTGCAGCCTAAGGTTGCCACGCCTAAGCTTAGGCGTGCCACGAGTGTGTTGGGTTGCGTTCTCGTCTCAGCATAGTTGTTCCCTCTTTATGCATGCTCAACTCAACACCCCTCTTCATGTATGCTCTCTTCATGCATGCTTCTAGTGTATTTGTGCTAATCTAGTGTGGACTCGTGCACCATCCATACACTGTACCAAACACCCAAAAGTGGGTCGAGAAGGGAACTCTTGGGATCATGCACCCTTCATACACCCTACCAAACACACCAGGCACGTGTTTGGTTCATTGCTACACTTGTGGCTTGCCACACTTTTCTAGCTACATGGTCCACATGTCATAGACTCAACTTCTTGCCAAATCTTGCCACACTTGTGGTGGCCATTTTGTTAGCCACATTTTTTGTGGCAGACAGACTTTGCCTAAGCTTATTTGTGGCAAAGTTAGTCATGAATGAAGTTCAACCATGGAGTCTTCTAGATTCTACATGTGGCAGAATCTGGTGGAATGTAGATGATATCCAACGGCCAGTAGTGCTCGGATTTGCCATCTTTGTACCGTCGGATTGGCTTCATCCAATGACCAACTTTCAAATTTATTCCCACACTATATAGGGGGTATAGATATATATGTGCCGGCCCATTGCAATGGATCGAAAGTATATTGATAACCCACAAGTATAGGGGATCACAACGGTTTTCGAGGGTAGAGTATTCAACCCAAATTTATTGATTTGACACAAGGGGAGCCAAAGAATATTCTCAAGTATTAGCAGCTGAGTTGTCAATTCAACCACACCTGGAAACTTAATATATGCAGCAAAGTGTTTAGTAGCAAAGTAATATGATAGTAGTGGTAACGGTAGCAAAAGTAATATTTTTGGGTTTTGTAGTGATTGTAACAGTAGCAGCGGAAAAGTAAATAAGCGAAGAACAATATATGAAAATCTCGTAGGCATTGGATCGGTGATGGAGAATTATGCCGGATGCGATCGATCATGTAACAGTCATAACCTAGGGTGACACAGAACTAGCTCAAGTTCATCGATGTAATGTAGGCATGTATTTCGAATATAGTCATACGTGCTTATGGAAAAGAACTTGCACGACATCTTTTGTCCTACCCTCCTGTGGCAGCGGGGTCCTATTGGAAACTAAGGGATATTAAGGCCTCCTTTTAATAGAGTACCGAACCAAAGCATTAACACATAGTGAATACATGAACTCCTCAAACTACGGTCATCACCGGGGGTGGTCCCGATTATTGTCACTTCGGGGTTGCCGGATCATAACACAGAGTAGGTAACTACAGACTTGCAAGATAGGATCAAGAACTCTCATATATTGATGAAAACATAATGGGTTCAGATCTGAAATCATGGCACTCGGGCCCTAGTGACAAGCATTAATCATAGCAACATCAATCTCAGAACATAGTGGATACTAGGGATCAAACCCTAACAAAACAAAATCGATTACATGATAAATCTCATCCAACCCATCACCATCCAGCAAGCCTATGATGGAATTACTCACGCATGGCGGTGAGCATCATGAAATAGGTGATGCAGGAAGGATGATGATGACGATGGCGACGGATTCCCCTCTTCGGGGCCCCAAACAGACTCCAGATCAGCCCTCCCAAGAGAGTTTCGGGCTTGGCGGCGGCTCGTATCGTGAAACGCGATGAATCCTTCTCTCTGATTGTTTCTCCCTGAAAGTGAATATATGGAGTCAAGGTTGAGGTCGGTGGAGCGTCAGGGGGCCCATGAGGCAGGGGGCGCGCCCAGGGGGGCAGGCGTGCCCCCACCCTCATGGACAGGTGGAGGCCCCCTAACGTGGATTCTTCTTCCAGTATTTTTTATATATTCCAAAATAATTTTCCGTTGACTTTCAGGTCATTCTTTGAACTTTTATTTCTGGACAAAAATAACACCATGGGAATTCTACTGAAAACAGCGCCAGTTCGGGTTAATTCCGTTCAAATCATGCAAGTTAGAGTCCAAAACAAGGGCAAAAGTGTTTGGAAAAGTAGATACGACGGAGACGTATCAACTCCCCCAAGCTTAAACCTTTGCTTGTCCTCAAGCAATTCAGTTGATAAACTGAAAGTGATAAAGGAAAACGTTTACAAACTCTGTTTGCTCTTGTTGTTGTAAATATGTAAAGCCAGCATTCAGGTTTTTAGCAAAGATTATGAACTAACCATATTCACAATAACATTTAGGTCTCATGTTTACTCATATCAATGGCATAATCAACTAGCGATCAATAATAATAAATCTCGGATGACAACACTTTCTAAAATAATCATGATATGATATGACAAGATGGTATCTCGCTAGCCCTTTCTGGGACTGCAAAACATAAATGCAGAGCACCTTTAAAGATCAAGGGCTGACTAGACATTGTAATTCATGGTAAAAGAGATCCAGTCAAGTCATACTTAATGCAAAATAATAGTAATGAATGCAAATGACAATGGTGCTCTCCAACTGGTGCTTTTTAATAAGAGGATGATGACTCAACATAAAGGTAAATAGATAGGCCCTTCATAGAGGGAAGTAGGGATTTGTAGAGGTGCCAGAGCTTAGTTTTGAAATAGATATGAATAATATTTTGAGCGGTATAATTTCGTTGTCAACATAACAACCGAGAGATCTCGATATCTTCCATTCTACACACATTATTAGCGGTTCCCAAATAGATTGGTAAAGTTTATACTCCACCAACAAACATCAATCCATGGCTTGCTCGAAACAACGAGTGCCTCAAATTAACAAGAGTCCCCGAGGAGTTTCATTTGCAGTTATTTTGATTTGATTTGCATAAAGCATGGGACTGGGCATCCCGGTGACCAGCCATTTTCTCGTGAGTGAGGAGCGGAGTCCACTCCTCCTGAAAATAACCCGCCTAGCATGGAAGATACAGACAGCCCTAGTTGATACATGAGCTATTCGAGTATACAAAATATAATGCTTATTTGAAGGTTTAGAGTTTGGCACATATAAATTTGCTTGGAACGGCAGGTAGATACCGTATATTGGTAGGTATGGTGGACTCATATGGAATAACTTTGGGGTTTATGGAATTGGATGCACAAGAAGTATTCCCGCTTAGTACAAGTGAAGGCTAGAAAAAGACTGAGAAGCGACCAGCTAGAGAGGGACAACAGTCATGAACATGCATTAAAATTAATCAACACCAAATACAAACATGAGTAGGATATAATGCACCATGAACATAAATATCATAGAGGCTATGTTGATTTTGTTTCAACTACATGCGTGAACATGTGCCATGTCAAGCCACTCGAATTGTTGAAAAGAGGATACCACCCTATCATACCACATCACAACCATTTTAGTAGCATGTTGGCACGCAAGGTAAACCATTATAAGCTCCTAGCTAATTAAGCATGGCATAAGCAACTACAATCTCTAATTGTCATTGCAAATACGTTTCTTTCATAATAGGCTGAATCAGGAACGATGAACTGATCATATCTACAAAAACAAGAGAGGTCGAGTTCATACCAGCTTTTCTCATCTCAATAAGTTCATCATATAATCATCATTATTGTCTTTCACTTGCACGACCGAATAGTGTGGATAATAATAATAGTGCACGTGCATTGGACTAAGCTGGAATCTGCAAGCATTCAATTCAAGAAAGAAGACAAGGTAATATGGGCTCTTTGTTAGATCAACAATAATGCATATGAGAGCAACTTAACACTTTAATCATGGTCTTCTCCTCTTGACCCCAAAGAAAAGAAACAAAACCATTCACACGGGAAAGCTCCCAACAAGCAAAAAGAAGAACGAGAAATATTTTTTGGTTTCTTTTTAATTACTACTACTACGACATGTAAAGTAAACTAGCTAAAAGCTACAACTAATTTTTTTTGTGTTTTCTTAAGGTTTATCAAACACACAAGAAGAAAGCATAAAAGGGGAAAAAACTAGCATGAATGATATAGTGAAAAAGTACGAGCACCGAGAACTAGCATGAGTGTGTGAACATAAATGTAATGCCGGTGAGAAAATACATACTCCCCCAAGCTTATGCTTTTGGCCTAAGTTGGTCTATGGCCACGGCTGGCCTGGCGGATATACAAAGTTGTTGCTGGGGTCGTACTGAGGTGCAGCGGCAATTGCCTGATGAGCTGCAGCTTGGAGGCGAGCTATCTCCGCCCTCCTCTCGTACTCGGTCGCCTCCTCCCTGGTTATACCATATCTCCCATTTGCCTGAAAGTCAAAGAAAGTAGGAGCAGGGAGAGCGATGTGATAGGTGCGTCGTCTGTCAAAGATTAGTCGGTACTGGAGGAACTGATCGCTCCTCTCAACAAACTGATGACGAACCATAGCCTCATAATCTAGATAAGAAGGAGGAAACTCAATATCATCTCCACGTATGGGTATCTCAAGAAAGTTAGCTATACGAGTTGCATAAATTCTACCAAAGAAATCTCCATGAATAAGATTATTATGCAACCTACGTGCAACGATAGCTCCCAAGTTGTATTGTTTATCTCCTAAAACAACGCTTCTGAGAATGCTAAGATCAAGCACACACATGTGACATGCTTCATATTTACCATTAATGCATCTACCTATGAAGAGAGCGAAATAATGTATAGCAGGAAAATGAATGCTCCCTAGGGTAGCTTGTGTTATATCTCTAGACTCCCCCATAGTTATACTAGCAAGAAAAATCTCTTAATTCAGATTTGCGAGGTTCACTAACATCACCCCACTGGGGGAGTTTACAAGAAGTGTTAAAATCTTCTAAGTCCATGGTATAATATTTATCATAAAGATCCAACAGGACAATTTGAGAATTGCGTGATGATGAAAATTTAAACCTTCTCACAAATGAATCAGTTAAATAGAGGTATTGACGGCACTTATCTGCCTCAAAGCTCTCAAGATCAGTATTACGTGCATAAGCTTCAAATTCCTCCTTGATTCCCGCTCGAACCATGAAGTCCTCTGACGGCCATTCACAGGGCCGCACTTGAGCATCCCTTGGTGGTTCCTCGTTCGTATTGCGTATTGCGAGTTTGGGTCTTTGCTTCTTTGAAGAACCACCTTCGTACATTTTCCTAAACATATTTCTTCATCTGAAAAATTTCTGAAATTTTTAGTAACTTCAAAATAAAAGTGAACCAAACTCAACAATATTGATAGCAACTACTCCTACAAGTGCCTAGAGGCAATATCGTGCATCAAAACTACTTTTGACCACATAAATTTGACATGCAAGCTCAAGAACATGGTCACCTAAGCAGCAAAAATATGCAATGAATAAAGCACTAGAACAAAAACTAATTGGACCATTGGAGGAGTCCCATACCAAAGAACAATCCCCCAAAGCAGTTTTGTGAATGGAGCTTTGAGCAAGGAGATCACAAAAGGCAGCAAGATGAGCTTGGACTCGGGTTTGAGCTGGCTAGTGACTTTTTTTGGGAGGAAGAAGGAGTGTGTGGTTGCTGGAATAAGTGGAGGGGAGCCACCATGGGCCCACGAGACAGGGGGCGCGCCCTGGACCCTCGTGGCCAGGTGCTTGCTCCCCCTGATGTGTTCTTAGTGCGAGATATTCTTAGATATTCTAGAAAAAATCATATTCAATTTTCAGGGCATTTGAGGAACTTTTATTTTCGGGGTATTTTTTATTGCATGGATAATTCAGAAAACAAACAGAATATACTATTTTTTGCTTTATTTAATATAAATAATAGAAAGTAAAAAGGGGGTACAGAGAGTTGTGTTTTCTAACTTCATCCATCTCATGCTCATCAAAAGGAATCCACTAACAAGGTTGATCAAGTCTTGTTAACAAACTCATTACGAATAACATGGAACCAGAGAAATTTTGAATAACACTAGGTTACCTCAATGGGGATATGCATGTCCCCAACAATAAGAATATCATATTTCTTTTTGAGAGTAGGAAGACGAAATTCAGAACCTCCAATAGTGATTGTTGAAATTTTTCCAATAGAATTTATACTCTGGACTTGAGGTTGTTTCCTCGGAAAGTGTACCGTATGCTCATTACCATTAACATGAAAAGTGACATTGCCTTTGGTGCAATCAATAACAGCCCCTACAGTATTCAAAAAGGGTCTTCCAAGAATAATAGACATACTATCGTCCTTAGAAATATCAAGAATGACAAAGTCCGTTAAAATAGTAACGTTTGCAACCACAACAGGCACATCCTCACAAATACTAACAGGTATAACAATTGATTTATCTGCCATTTGCAAAGATATTTCAGTAGGTGTCAACTTATTCAAATCAATTCTACGATATAAAGAGAGAGGCATAACACTAACACCGGCTCCAAGATCACATAAAGCAGTTTTAACATAGTTTCTTTCAATGGAGCATGGTATAGTTGGTACTCCTGGATCTCCAAGTTTCTTTGGTATTCCACCCTTAAAAGTATAATTAGCAAGCATGGTGGAAATTTCAGCTTCCGGTATCTTCCTTTTATTAGTAACAATATCCTTCATATACTTGGCATAAGGATTCATTTTAAGCATATCAGTCAAACACATACGCAAAAAGATAGGTCTAATCATTTCAGCAAAGCGCTCAAAATCCTCATCATCCTTTTTCTTGGATGGTTTAGGAGGAAAAGGCATGGGTTTCTGAACCCATGGTTCTCTTTCTTTACCGTGCTTCCTAGAAACAAAGTCTCTCTTATCATAACGTTGATTCTTTGATTGTGGGTTATCAAGATCAACAACAGGTTCAACCTCTACATCATTATTATTGCTAGGTTGAGCATCAGCATGAACATCATTATTAACATTATCACTAGGTTCATGTTCATTACCAGATTGTGTTTCAGCATCGGAGATAGAAATATCATTGGGATTCTCAGGTGTGTCAATAACAGGTTCACTAGAAGCATGCAAAGTCCTATAATTTTTCTTTTACTTCCTTTTAGAAGAACTAGGTGCGTCTATATTAATTGTCTGAGAAACTTGCTCAATTCTCTTAGGATGGCCCTCAGGATACAAAGGTTCCCGAGTCATTTTACCACCTCTAGTCACAACTCTAACAACATTTTTTACTATTTAATTCATTGAGAAAATCATTCTGAGCTTTAAGTACTTGTTCTACTTGAGTGGTAACCATAGAAGCATGTTTACTAATAAGTTTAAGTTCACCTTTAATATTAGCCATAGAATCACTTAAGTGTTCAATCATATATGCATTATGTTTCAACTGTCTACCAACTTAAGCATTAAAATCTTCTTGCTTAACCATAAAGTTATCAAATTCATCCGAGCATTGGCTAGCAAACTTAGAAGGAGGGATTTCAGCTTTATCATATCTATAGAGAGAACTTACCTTTACTACCTGTGTCTGGTTATCAAGACCATGTGTTTCTTCAATAGGTAATGAATTAAGACCGTGTATTTCTTCAACAGGAGGTAAATTCTTAACATCTTCAGCTTTTATACCTTTTTCTTTCATAGATTTCTTTGCCTCTTACATATCTTCAGGACTGAGAAATGGAATAGCCATTTTCTTCGGAGTTGGCTTAGGAGTTGGCTCAGGAAGTGTTCAATTATTTTCATTAGTCAACATATTATTCAATAGAATTTCAGCTTGATCAACTGTTCTTTCCCTGAAAACACAACCAGCACAACTATCCAGGTAATCGCTGGAAGCATCAGTTAGTCCATTATAAAAGATATCAAGTATTTCATTTTTCTTGAGAGGATGATCAGGCAAACCATTAAGTAATTGGAGAAGCCTCCACCAAGCTTGTGGGAGACCCTCTTCTTCAATTTGCACAAAATTATATATTTCCCTTAAAGCAGCTTGTTTCTTATGAGCGGGGAAATATTTAGCAGAGAAGTAGTAAATCATATCCTCGGGACTACGCACACAACGAGGATCAAGAGAATTAAACCATATCTTAGCATCACCCTTTAATGAGAATGGAAATAATTTAAGGATATAATAGTAGCGAGTTTTCTCATCATTAGTGAACAGGGTAGCTATATCATTTAATTTAGTAAGATGTGCCACAACACTTTTAGATTCATAACCATAGAAAGGATCAGATTCAACAAAAGTAATTATCTCAGGATCGACAGAGAAATCATAATCCTCATCAGTAACAAAGATAGGTGAAGTAGCATAAGCATGATCATATTTCATTCTAGCATTCAGAGATTTTTGTTTTAGCTTAGCTAATAGTTTCTTAAGATCACTCCTATCATTGCAAGCAAGAAAGTCTCTAGCAGTTTCTTCATCCATAACATAATCCTCGGGAACAACAGGTAATTCATATCTAGGGGGAGAATCTTCATTATCACTTTCATCAATATTATCTGTTTCAATAATTTCATTCTCTCTACCCCTAGCAAGTTGTTCATCAAGAAATTCACCAAGTGGCACAGTAGTATCAAGCATAGAAGTAGTTTCATCATAAGTATCATGAACAACAGAAGTGGCATCATCAATAACATGCGACCTATCAGAATCAATAACATGTGTAGTTGTTGCAATTTTACTCATAACATAAGGTGAATCAAGTGCAGAGCTAGATGGAAGTTCCGTACCTCCCCTCGTAGTTGAGGGATAAATCTTGGTTCTTTGAGCTTTCAAGTTCTTCATAATGATAAGCAGATATAAATCCCAAGTGACTTAAAGAATAGAGCTATGCTCCCCGGCAACGGCGCCAGAAAATCCTTCTTGCTACCTCTTAAGCACTGCGTTGGTTTTCCCTTGAAGAGGAAAGGGTGGAGTGATGTCTACTACACAACCTTCTTCTTGTAGACGTTGTTGGGCCTCCAAGTGCAGAGGTTTGTAGGACAGTAGCAAATTTCCCTCAAGTGGATGACCTAAGGTTTATCAATCCGTAGGAGGCGTAGGATGAAGATGGTCTCTCTCAAGCAACCCTGCAACCAAATAACAAAGAGTCTCTTGTGTCCCCAACACACCCAATACAATGGTAAATTGTATAGGTGCACTAGTTCGGCGAAGAGATGGTGATACAAGTGGTATATGGATGGTAGATAAAGGTTTTTGTAATCTGAAAATATAAAAACAGCAAGGTAACTAATGATAAAAGTGAGCGTAAATGGTATTGCAATGCTAGGAAACAAGGCCTAGGGTTCATACTTTCACTAGTGCAAGTCCTCTCAACAATAATAACATAATTGGATCACATAACTATCCCTCAACATGCAACAAAGAGTCACTCCAAAGTCACTAATAGCGGAGAACAAACGAAGAGATTATGGTAGGGTATGAAACCACCTCAAAGTTATTCTTTCTGATCGATCTATTCAAGAGTCTGTAGTAAAATAACATGAAGCTATTCTTTCTGTTCAATCTATCCTAGAGTTCGTACTAGAATAACACCTTAAGACACAAATCAACCAAAACCCAAATGTCACCTAGATACTCCAATGTCACCTCAAGTATCCGTGGGTATGATTATACGATATGCATCACACAATCTCAGATTCATCTATTCAAACCAACACAAAGTACTTCAAGGAGTGCCCCAAAGATTCTACCGGAGAGTCAAGACAAAAACGTGTGCCAACCCCTATGCATAGGTTCATGGGCGGAACCCGCAAGTTGATCACCAAAACATACATCAAGTAGATCAATAGAATACCCCAATGTCACCACGGGTATCCCACGCAAGACAAACATCAAGTGTTCTCAAATCCTTAAAGACTCAATCCAATAAGATAACTTCAAAGGGAAAACTCAATCCATTACAAGAGAATAGAGGGGGAGAAACATCATAAGATCCAACTATAATAGCAAAGCTCGCGATACATCAAGATTGTACCACCTCAAGAACACGAGAGAGAGAGAGAGAGAGAGAGATTAAACATATAGCTACTGGTACATACCCTCAGCCCCGAGGGAGAACTACTCCCTCCTCGTCATGGAGTGCACTGGGATGATGAAGATGGCCACCGGTGAGGGATTCCCCCCCTCTGGCAGGGTGCCGGAACGGGTCTAGATTGGTTTTCGGTGGCTACGGAGGCTTTTGGCAGTGGAACTCTCGATCTATTGTGCTCCCTGAAGTTTTTAGGGTATATGGATATATATAGGTAGAAGAAATACATCAGGGGAGCCACAAGGGGCCCATGAGGGGCCCACGAGGGTGGAGGGCGCGCCCAGGGGGTGGGCGCCCCCTGCCTCGTGCCTTCCTCGTTGCTTCCCTTATGTACACTCCAAGTCTTCTAGATTGCTTATGTTCCAAAAATAAGTTCCGTGAAGTTTCAGGTCAATTGGACTCCGTTTGATTTTCCTTTTCCGCGATACTCTAAAACAAGGAAAAAACAGAAACTGGCTCTGGGCTCTAGGTTAATAGGTTAGTCCCAAAAATCATATAAAATAGCATATAAATGCATATGAAACATCCAAGGTTGATAATATAGTAGCATGTAACAATCAAAAATTATAGATACATTGGAGACGTATCAGCATCCCCAAGTTTAATTCATGCTCGTCCTCAAGTAGGTAAATGATAAAAACAGAATTTTTGATGTGGAATGCTACCTAACATATTTCTCTAAGTAATTCTCTTCATTTTGGTAGGAATGTTCAGATCCATAAGATTCAAGACAAAAGTTTAATATTGACATAAAAATAATAATACTTCAAGCATACTAACTAAGCAATCATGTCTTCTCAAAATAACATGGCCAAAGAAAGTTCATCCCTACAAAATCATATAGTTTGGTCATGCTCTATTTTCATCACACAAGAATGCTCTCATCATGAACAACCCCAATGACAAGCCAAGAAATTGTTTCACACTTTAGTAATCTCAAACTTTTTTCAACTTTCACGCAATACATGAGCGTGAGCCATGGATATAGCACTATGGGTGGAATAGAATATGGTGAAGGGGGTTATATGGAGAAGAAAAAAAGGAGAAAGTTTCACATCGACGCGGTTAATCAATGGGATAGGAGATGCCCATCAATTGATGTCAATGCAAGGAGTAGGGATTGTCGTGCAACGGATGCACTAGAGCTATAAATGTATGAAGGCTCAACAAAAGAAACTAAGTGGGTGTGCATCCAACTTGCTTGCTCACGAAGACCTAGGGCATTTGAGGAAGCCCATTGTTGGAATATACAATCCAAGTTCTATAATGAAAATTTCCCACTAGTATATGAAAGTGACAAAACGAGAGACTCTCTATCATGAAGATCATGGTGCTACTTTGAAGCACAAGTGTGGAAAAAGGATAGTAGCATTGTCCCTTTTATTTTTTTATTTTTATTTGGCCTTTCTTCTTTTTTGGCCTTTCTTTCTTTTGGCCTTTCTCTTTTTTTGCCTTTCTTTTTTTTCTTTTTTTTTCTGTTTTGGGAGAATTCTCTATTAATGATGATCATCATACTTCTATTTATTTACAACTCATAGATTACAACTCGATACTAGAACAAAGTATGACTCCATATGAATGCCTCCGGCGGTATACCGGGATAGCAATGAATCAAGAGTGACATGTATGATAAATTATGGATGGTGGTCTGGCCACAAATACGATGTCAACTACATGATCATGCAAGGCAATATGACAATGATGATGCGTGTCATAATAAATGGAACGGTGGAAAGTTGCATGGCAATATATCTCGGAATGGCTATGGAAATGCCATAATAGGTAGGTATGGTGGCTGTTTTGAGGAAGATATAAGGAGGTTTATGTGTGATAGAGCGTATCGTATCACAGGATTTGGATGCACCGGCGAAGTTTGCACCAACTCTCAAGGTGAGAAAGGGCAATGCACGGTACCGAAGAGGCTAGCAATGATGGAAGGGTCAGAGTGCATATAATCCATGGACTCAAAATTAGTCATAAAGAACTCACATACTTATTGCAAAAATCTACAAGTCATCAAAAACCAAGCATTACGCGCATGCTCCTAGGGGGATAGATTGGTAGGAAAAGACCATCGCTCGTCCCCGACCGCCACTCATAAGGAGGACAATCAAAGAACACCTCATGTTTCAAATTTGTTACATAACGTTTACCATACGTGCATGCTACGGGACTTGCAAACTTCAACACAAGTATTTCTAAAATTCACAATTACTCAACTATCACAACTCTAATATCACCATCTTCATATCTCAAAACAATTATCAAGCATCAAACTTCTCTTAGTATTCAATGCACTTACTAATTAAAAGCATAAAACCACATCTAAACAGAGGCTAGATGAATTATTTATTACTAAATAGGAGCAAAAATCAAAGAACAAAAATAAAATTGGGTTGCCTCCCAACAAGCGCTATCGTTTAACGCCCCTAGCTAGGCATGATGATTTCAACGATGCTCACATAAAGGATAAGAATTGAAACATAAAGAGAGCATCATGAAGAATATGACTAGCACATTTAAGTCTAATCCACTTCTTATGCATAGGGATTTTGTGAGAAAACAACTTATGGGAACAATAATCAACTAGCATAGGAAGGCAAAACAAGTATAACTTTGAAACTTTAAGCACATAGTGAGGACACTAGATATTATTGAAATTCCTACAAGTATATATTCCTCCCTCAAAATATTTTTCAGTAGCATCATGAATGAATTAAAAAATATAACCATCACATAAAACATTATTTTCATGAGCCACAAGCATATAATTTTTATTACTCTCCACATAAGCAAATTTCTTCTCATGAATAGAAGTGGGAGCAAACTCAACAAAATAACTATCATGTGAAGCATAATCCAATTGAAAGTTAAAATCACGATGACAAGTTTCATGGTTATCATTATTCTTTATAGCATACAAGTCATCACAATAGTCATCATAGATAGCAACTTTGTTCTCATAATCAATTGGAACCTCTTACGAAATAGTGGATTCATCACTAAAAAAGGTCATGACCTCTCCAAATCCACTTTCATAAATATAATCATAATAAATAGGAGGCATGCTTTCATCATAATAAATTTGCTCATCAAAACTTGGGGGACAAAAAATATCATCTTCATCAAACATAGCTTCCCCAAGCTTGTGTCTTTGCATATCATTAGCATCATGGATATTCAAGGAATTCATACTAACAACATTGCAATCATGCTCATCATTCAAATATTTAGTGCCAAACATTCTAATGCATTCTTCTTCTAGCACTTGAGCACAATTATCGGAATCCTTATTTCCATCCTAGATATTAAAAAGATGAAGCATATGAGGTACTCTCGTTCAATTGTTTTATAGTTTTATTTTATAAACTAAACTAGTGATAAAACAAGAAACAAAAAGATTCGATTGCAAGATATAAATATATACCTTCAAGCACTAACCTCCCCGGCAACGGCGCCAGAAAAGAGCTTAGTTGACGGGGTGTTAGTGCCGCTTTCCTCGCCTCCCTGGCAACGGTGCCAGAAAATAGCTTGATGTCTACTACACAACCTTCTTCTTGTAGACATTGTTGGGCCTCCAAGTGCAGAGGTTTGTTGGACAGTAGCACATTTACCTCAAGTGGATGACCTAAGGTTTATCAATCTGTAGGAGGCGTAGGATGAAGATGGTCTCTCTCAAGCAACCCTGCAACCAAATAACAAAGAGTCTCTTGTGTCCCCAACACACCCAATACAATGGTAAATTGTATAGGTGCACTAGTTCGGCGAAGAGATGGTGATACAAGTGGTATGTGGATGGTAGATAAAGCTTTTTGTAATCTGAAATATAAAAACAGCAAGGTAACTAATGATAAAAGTGAGCATGAACGGTATTGCAATGCTAGGAAACAAGGCCTAGGGTTCATACTTTCACTAGTGCAAGTCCTCTCAACAACAATAACATAATTGGATCACATAACTATCCCTCAACATGCAACAAAGAGTCACTCCAAAGTCACTAATAGCGGAGAACAAACGAGGAGACTATGGTAGGAGACTATTCTTTCTGGTCGATCTATTCAAGAGTCCGTAGTAAAATAACATGAAGCTATTCTTTCCGTTCAATCTATCCTAGAGTTCGTACTAGAATAACACCTTAAGACACAAATCAACCAAAACCCTAATGTCACCTTGATACTCCAATGTCACCTCAAGTATCCGTGGGTATGATTATACGATATGCATCACACAATCTCATATTCATCTATTCAAACCAACACAAAGTACTTCAAAGAGTGCCCCAAAGATTCTACCGGAGAGTCAAGACGAAAACGTGTGCCAACCCCTATGCATAGGTTCATGGGCGGAACCCACAATTGATCACCAAAACATACATCAAGTGGGTCAATAGAATACCCCATTGTCACCACGGGTATCCCACGCAAGACATACATCAAGTGTTCTCAAATCCTAAAAGACTCAACCCGATAAGATAACTTCAAAGGGAAAACTCAATCCATTACAAGAGAGTAGAGGGGGAGAAACATCATAAGATCCAACTATAATAACAAAGCTCGCGATACATCAAGATCGTACCACCTCAACAACACAAGAGAGAGAGAGAGAGATCAAACACATAGCTACTGGTACATACCCTCAGCCCCGAGGGAGAACTACTCCCTCCTCATCATGGAGAGCACCGGGATGATGAAGATGGCCACCGGAGAGGGATTCCCCCCTCCGGTAGGGTGCCGGAACGGGTCTAGATTGGTTTCCGGTGGCTACGGAGGCCTCTGGCGGTGGAACTCCCGATCTATTGTGCTCCCTGCAGTTTTTAGGGTATATGGATATATATAGGCGGAAGAAATACATCAGGGGAGCCACGAGGGGCCCACGAGGGTGGAGGGCGCGCCCAGGGGGGGTGGGCACGCCCCCTGCCTCGTGCCTTCCTCATTGCTTCCCTTACATACACTCCAAGTCTTCTGGATTGCTTCCGTTCCAAAAATAAGTTCCGTGAAGTTTCAGGTCAATTGGACTCCGTTTGATTTTCCTTTTCTGCGATACTCTAAAACAAGGAAAAAACAGAAACTGGCACTGGGCTCTAGGTTAATAGGTTAATCCCAAAAATCATATAAAATAGCATATAAATGCATATAAAACATCCAAGGTTGATAATATAATAGCATGGAACAATCAAAAATTATAGATACATTGGAGACGTATCATGGAGCAGTAAAGCAGCGTAAGTATTTCTCTCAGTTTTTGAGAACCAAGGTATCAATCCAGTAGGAGACCACGCGCAAGTCAACTCGTACCTACACAAACAAATAAGAACCTCGCAACCAACGCGATAAAGGGGTTGTTAATCCCTTCATGGCCACTTGCAAGAGTGAGATCTAATAGTAATAAGATAAATATTTTTGTTATTTTTATGATATAGATTGAAAGTAAAGATTGAAAAATAAAATAGATTGGAAACTTGTATGATGGAAAATAGACCCGGGGCCATAGGTTTCACTAGTGGCTTCTCTCAAAATAGCACAAGTATTGGGATGGGTGAACAGATTACTGTCGAGCAATTGATAGAAAAGCGAATAATTATGAGAATATCTAGGCATGATCATGTATATAGGCATCACGTCCGAGACAAGTAGATCGAAACAATTCTGTATCTACTACTATTACTCCACACATCGACCGCCATCCAGCATGCGTCTAGAGTATTAAGTTCATAAGAACAGAGTAACGCCTTAAGCAATATGACATGATGTAGAGGGATAAACTCATGCAATATGATATAAACCCCATCTTTTTATCCTCGATGGCAACAATATAATACATTTCGTTTCCCTTTCTGTCACTGGGATTGAGCACCGCAAGATTGAACCCAAAGCTAAGCACTTCTCCCATTGCAAGAAAGATCAATCTAGTAGGCCAAACCAAACTGATAATTCGAAGATACTTGCAAAGATAAACCAATCATACATCAAAGAATTCAGAGAACATTCAAATATTGCTCATAGATAAACTTGATCATAAACCCACAATTCATCGGATCTCAACAAACACACCGCAAAAGAAGATTACATCGAATAGATCTCCAAGAGAATTGAGGAGAAAATTTTATTGAGATCCAAAGAGAGAGAAGAAGCCATCTAGATACTAGCTATGGACCCGAAGGTCTGAAGTAAACTACTCACACATCACTGGACAAGCCATGGAGTTGATGTAGAGGCCCTCCGTGATCGATGCCCCCTCCGACGGAGCTCCGAAAAAGGCCCGAAGATGGGATCTCTCGGGTACAGAAGGTTGCGGCGGTGGAATTAGGTTTTCATGGTGCCCCTGGATATTTGGGGGGTACGTGGATATATATAGGAGGAAGAAGTACGTCAGTGGAGCAACGAGGGGCCCACGAGGGTGGAGGGCGCGCCCAGGGGGTGGGCGCACCCCTCTGCCTCGTGGACGCCTCGTTGATTGCTTGACGTCCACTCCAAGTCTCCTAGATCATGTTTGTTCCAAAAATAACACTCCCAAAGGTTTAATTCCGTTTGGACTCCGTTTGATATTCCTTTTCGGCGAAACTCTAAAATAGGCAAAAAAAACTGCAATTTGGACTCCGGTTATTAGGTTAGTCCCAAAAATATAATAGAAGTGTAAGAATAAGCCCAATAACATCCAAAATAGATAATATAATAGCATGGAGCAATCAAAAATTATAAATACGTTGGAGATGTATCAAGCATCCCCAAGCTTAATTCCTGCTCGTCCTCGAGTAGGTAAATGATAAAAAAGAATTTTTGATGTGGAATGCTTCCTAACATATTTCTCAATGTAATTTTTCTTTATTGTGGCATGAATGTTCAGATCCGAAAGATTCAAGATAAAAGTTTAATATTGACATAGAAATAATAATACTTCAAGCATACTAACTAAGCAATCACGTCTTCTCAAAATAACATGGCCAAATAAAGCTATCCCTACAAAATCATATAGTCCAGCTATGCTCTATCTTCATTACACAAAATATTAAATCATGCATTCATACTTTTGATGTTCTCAAACCTTTTCAATCTTCACGCAATATATGAGCTTGAGCCATGGATATAGCACTATGGTGGAATAGAATGGTGGTTGTGGAGAAGACAAAAAGGAGAAGATAGTCTCACATGAACTAGGCGTATCAACGGGCTATGGAGATGCCCATCAATAGATATCAGTGTGAGTGAGTAGGGATTGGCATGCAACGGATGCACTAGTGCTATAAGTGTATGAAAGCTCAACAAAAGAAACGTGGGTGTGCATCCAACTTGCTTGCTCATGAAGACCTAGGGCAATTTGAGGAAGCCCATCACTGGAATATACAAGCCAAGTTCTATAATGTAAAATTCCCACTAGTTTATGAAAGTGACAACATAGGAGACTCTCTATCATGAAGATCACGGTGCTACTTTGGAGAACAAGTGTGGAAAAAGGATAGTAAAATTGTCCCTTCTCTCTTTTTCTCTCTTTTTCTTCTCTTTTTTTATGTGGGCCTTTTTTTTCTTTTGGCCTCTTCTCTTCTTTTTTTCGTCCGGAGTCGCATCCTGACTTGTGGGGGAATCATAGTCTCCATCATCCTTTCCTCATTGGGACAATTCTCTAATAATGATGATCATCACACTTCTTTTTACTTACAAGTCAAGTGTAATGCCCTCGATGCGGCTATATCTCCCACGTGTCGAAGCACGACTTAGAGGCATAACCGCATTGAAAGCAATGTCGCAAGTGAGGTAATCTTCACACAACCCATGTAATACATAAGGGAAAAGATACATAGTTGGCTTACAATCGCCACTTCACACAAATACATGAATAAAGCATTACATCAACCAGATACAATCAAGGTCCGACTAAGGAACCCAAAATAAAAGAAGACTACCCCAAATGCTACACAGATCCCCGATCGTCCCAACTGGGCTCCACTACTGATCGACTAGAACGAAACAACACAAAGGACAAGATCTTCATCGAGCTCCTCCTTGAGCTTGGTTGCGTCACCTGCTCGGTAACATCGGCACCTGCAAACTGGTTTTGGAAGTATCTGTGAGTCACGGGGACTCAGCAATCTCACACCCTCGCGATCAAGGACTATTTAAGCTTATAGGTAGGGTAAAACGCATGAGGTGGAGCTGCAGCAAGCGACTAGCATATTTGGTGGCTAACATATACGCAAATGAGAGCGAGAAGAGAAGGCAAAAAGCACGGTCGATGAACTATGATCAAGAAGTGATCCTAGAACAACCTACGTCAAGCATTACTCCAACACCGTGTTCACTTCCCGTACTCCGCCGAGAAGAGACCATCATGGTTACACACGCGGTTGATGTATTTTAATTAAGGTCAACTTCAGGTTTTCTACAATCAGACATTAACAAATTCCCATCTTCCCATAACCGCAGGCATGGCTTTCGAAAGTTCAAATCCCTGCATGGGTGTCCCAACTTAGCCCATCACAAGCTCTCACGATGAACGAAGGATATTCCTTCTCCCAAGACAATCCGATCAGGCTCGACATCCAGGTTACAAGACATCCTCGACAATGGTAAAACAAGTCCAGCAACACCGCCCGAATGTGCCGACAAATCCCGATAGGAGCTGCACATATCTCGTTCTCAGGGCACACTCAGATGAGCAGTCCGTACAACTAAAACCAGCCCCCGAGTTTCCCCGAGGTGGCGCTGCAAGGGGCTCTATTTTGGACCAACACTCAGAGGAGCACTGGCCCGGGAGGGGAGGGGGGTAAAATAATGATGACCCTTGAGTCTGCAGAACCCAAGGGAAAGAAAAGGCTAGGTGGCGAATGGTAAAACCAATGTTGGGCATTCCTGGAGGAGTTTTATTCAAGGCGAACTATCAAAGGGTTCCCATTATAACCCAACTGCGTAAGGAACGCAAAATCCGGGAACATAACACCGATATGACGGAAACTAGGGCGGCAAGAGTGGAACAAAACACCAGGCATAAGGTCGAGCCTTCCACCCTTTACCAAGTATATAGATGCATTAATTAAATAAGAGATATTGTGATATCCCAACAAAATATCCATGTTCCAAACATGGAACAAGCTCCAATCATCACCTGCAACTAACAACGCTACAAGAGGGGCTGAGCAAAGCGGTAACATAGCCAAACAATGGTTTGCTAGGACAAGGTGGGTTAGAGGCTTGGTTCAACAATATAGGAGGCATGATAAGCAAGTGGTAGGTATCGCAGCATAGGCATAGCAAAAGAGCGAGCATCTAGCAAGCAAAGATAGAAGTGATTTCAAGGGTATGGTCATCTTGCCTGAGATCCCGCAAGGAAGAAGAACGAGTCCATGAAGAAGACAAACGGACATAGTCAAAGGAATCCTCACAACACGATGTTATTGAAACCAACCCAAAGAAGCAACACCGGAAAGAAACAAACAATCATGGTAAACAACCATCACATAATCATGTCATGATGCACAATCAAGCATGATGCATGTCCGGTTTGATGAAGCATGGCATGGCAAAGTGCACAAACAATCCTACAAATTAAGTGGAGCTCATTATGCAATGAGTTGCATATTGACGAAACACCACGACAAGTTATTTAGTTTGATCTCCTTTATGTACCCAACAATATGAAATGTTGTTAAACATGGCAAGAGGGTGAAGCAAATGAAAACTACCTATCTAGGCAAGTTTAAATGAGGCCGAAAACAACGAACAACAATTCTGGTAACTCCTCATGTGCATATTTTGGTTATGGTACTGATATGCCTTAAACCATATTTTATAGTTGTTAAACATGCAAAGTAAGGCCACCATGTTAAACTAGGCATTTTTCTACCCCATTTACATATTAAGTTTATTAGAAACCGAGCTACGGTTATTTAGTTATGAGATAAATCATTTTAACATGGCATAGGGGCAAATTTAAACAAACAGCCATTTTAAACATTTCAAACATGCATGAAAGTTGGATATAATTAACCTACACATAATTCTAAGCATTTTACATATATAACATGTTTTATTTAGACACATGGACACTTAGTTATTAACAAAACAAAATAGTGGCATTCCTGTAATTATGCATGCACTAGAATAAAAAGGAAAAATAAACGTCAGCAGGGAAAGGAAAAAAATGTAGCCGGGCCGGATCTGGTCTACCGGGCTGCATAGGATAGAGGGTGCTGAGTGTCCTCACCTAGTGGGCTGAGGGCCACTCGATGGAAGAGGCAGGCGGGGGCGCTGGCATGGGGGCTGCTGGGCCTTGGAGCCCAGATGGCAGCCACTAGCGGGTGAGGCGCAGTCAACGCAGGCATCGACCATGTCTTCCTCCTCTCGAATAGAGGCGCAACAGAACCTGGAGTCGGCAAAGTGCAGGCGGGGCAGAGGAGCGGCGACAGCGGGCTTGGGGCTGCGGCCGCGCCGATGGGAGAATCCCCTGAGAGAGAGAACCAGGACAAGGGGGTGGTCAGGGAGAGCCGCAACGAAAAAGGGAAAGGGAAGGCGGGCGACACAGGACCTGCAGGCGACGGCCCTTGCGGCGCCTGGTCTTGGGTCGTCGGCGGCGGCTGGTCAGATGAGGCGCACGGGAAGAGGAGGGCGTCGGGAGGAGAAAGCTCGCGCTCATGGATGCGCAGGCTCGGGCGTCTGCTCCGCTGCTGCAAGCACGGGGACGACAAGGAACGTCGGCGAGATTGCTCCGGGACGAGGCAGATCATCAAGAGGAGACGAACGCGCGAGGTGGTGAGGCGCGAGGAGGCTGCGAGGACCAGCGCGCTCGAGCAGAGGAGGAAGAGGAAGGAGCTCCGGTGGCTTCGCTTGCTGCTGGTGGTGGTAGCCAGTGGAGCTCCAGCGAGGTCCGCCGAGGTGGCTTGGTGGTGTTGAGATCAAGGAGGAGGGGATCCCGAGAAAGAGGGGATTAGGTGGAGTGGCAGCGGCGATGGGACGAACGACCTAAATTTTAGGGTTGGTCAATATATATATCTCATGGGGATTAGATTAGGGGCTATTTGGGCCCGCCGATTTAAATCGGACGGTCAAGAAAAAAAATAGGCTAGGAGAGTCCAAATGAGAAAACAGAGACGTTTTGTAGACGTTTGGGGATGATCCGGACACAACGGTGGCGACAGTCCGGGTCGGGTTCGGGACAACTTTCGGACGCGCGTGAGGGGGGCTGCGGGCTGACGAGAGAGGTTTGGTTGGACCTGGCGGGTGGTAGTGGACTACGCAGAAGTCCTCAGGCTGAGAAAAGAGAAGAGAGAAGGCCCTTCGACTGTTTCTGGAGACCGAAAACGTCCAACGTGTGCCCGGCTATAATGCCGCTATAGTTTAATGGTTGGGCTATCAGACGAACTCCGAACACGATGAAAATTGGCAGGCGGCCTACCAACAACAAAACAGCACCGCACGCCAACTTTCATCCCATTCCGAGAACATTTTCCGGCCACTTATAAAATACTATTTTGGACATGCCGCGGGCGTGTGCAAGTGTGGTTGGGCTCAGAACGGACAACAGAGAGAACTCGGAAACCCGGACGAATGCAAGTTTTAAAACATGATGATGCAATGCACATGATGACATGATAAGATGAAACACGCAAGAAAATGACATGACAACGACAACGAATAACTAGAAGACACCTGGCACCTCGGCCTCGGGGCGTCACAACACTCCACCACTACGAGAGGATCTCGTCCCGAGATCTAGAATGGCACCGGAGGAAAAAATGAAAGAGAAAGAGAAGAGGTAAAACTAAGTTGCTTCTTTGACAAACGAGTGAAACCACGAATCTTGAAAAGGTTAAGTCATTACAAGAAAAGAATACAACGGAGATGAACGAAGTTGAAAACACTCCGTTAGAAAAGATGAACAAGGAAGAACAACTTCGAACAGCACTCAGATTGGAAAGAGATGAAAGACTTGATAAAATGAAAAGGCTTGAGCAAAGGGACACAACACTCCAGTTAAATGGATAAACCAAGAAAAGAACACGATCCTGACAAAACAAGAAGATGGGTTTAAGATAGCAACATCACAATGCTTCCGAAGGAAAAGAGAGAATAGAATGGAATGAGCAAAGTAGAAAACAAGATCTTGGCATGCACCAGCTTCCAACAAAGGCTAGAACAGAGTTGTTGGATTATCAACAACAAAAAGGATTATCTTGATATGGACTTATAGAGCACATCTCAAAATTATGAGGTGACAACTTGCCACCCACGGAAAAGATTTGATTGATATCAACAAGGAGACGAGAACTTATTTCACCGGGAGGATAAAATGAAGAACTTGGATCATTTATAAGCACCATAAATAGCAACAATCCTTAGGGAAAGCTTTAGGTGGAATATAAGCCAAGATAACTCGAATGACGAGATTGATGGATTTAAATAACTCATTCTTGACAACATGTGAATCATGAGACATGAACTCAAATTATCAAAAATGACATAATACCACCTCGAATGATATGGTTGAAAGAATTGCACTTTAAAATGCAAGATAAAGAATACTTGAGCTCCTCTGAAAAGAATCTCGATGAACACTTCGAGAAAGAATTAAATCCTTGATGAACCATATTGTAGAGCCTTCATGAGAACTCCGGTAATAAAAGAAATGATCAATCGAAATGGAGGATGAAAAGAATAAGGTTGAAGTCTTGCACTGATTTAAATGAATCTCCGTGGTGATGTAATTGCGAGAGCTAGGAACTCCGGGAAAAGAAAAGATAAATCATCTCGAACCAAGAATGCGATATGATGCACCTCCGGAATAAGGAATTGAATAAACTCGATGAAACAAGAATAAGGATTACATTATTCTTATCCTTCACCAATTCAAATTGATGACAAGCAATGGAATTGGCATACTACTTATTCTCATAGAAAGGATTAAGATGGATATAGCACAAACTTGAGAAAGGTCTTCAATGATCCACCGGTAGGATTGAAAAGAACGAAAGAGTTGATATGATAATGAATGACGAGAACTCTTGTACGAACCACCGTAAGAATTGAAAACGATTGGAGAAAAGATAAAGAAACACCAGGAAGAATTAGAGAACGAATGATGATACCTGAGGGGATTTAGATACATGAGAACAAAGAGATCACGATCCGATTAGAGATCACTTGAACGAAGCACCGGTAAGATTGGAGAATGATAACTGAAAGCTGAGAATGAATAAGTCTTCTAAAATGCTGGGCTTTAGAGAATCAAACTGAAAAGACTCCTGAATTACTCCGAAAGGGTGAAAAGAATTCTCACAATCGAAAACAATTGTAAGAGGATGGTAATCAAGCTAGAACCATGAATCTTTGAGAGAACGGATAAGATATGGAGGAAAAACTCTTCTTCGGTCTTCAAAATCCTAGAAAGACGACGAGAAACACCACCATGAATCGTTTAGACACTCCGGAAGAATCAAAAGCGAAGAGGTAGAGCCAACGATGAAAAGAATTTGAAAGATCTTGGAGAAAGGCATTTGAATGATGATAATTCATTCTTACGTCAAACTTTGGAGAGAATTTGAGAAGCTCCGGTAAAACAAGAAGAGTCAGGTAAGATCCTGGGAAAAGACCTGTGGGTTAGGGCCCACTCAAAAGATACACAGTTGAACAATTTTGAAGACAGATTGTACCGGTTGATTTAAAAGGCTTGAATGAGATGACAACCCCGAAATAGGTTGAACGGATCTTGAATGACAAGACGAGCCTTTTGAGATATCTTGAGCACTCCGGAACAATTGAATAGCGAGAGGTGAATGATTAAGAATTGCACAGGCATGAGAAAGCATTGAAACGAGGAAAGGATATGATCAACAAAGCTTGACTTGAAACCACCGGAGATGATAAGAATGAAGAATGACAAACTTGAAGCTCCATTAGAATCTTCATGAGAATCACCGGATAAGAACATTGACGGAAAAGAATGGAGAGGCTTCATAACCAAAAGGTGGATACTTGATTAAGAATTCTGAGTCCTCGAAGAAAAATGGAGGGTGGGCGGGAAAACAAAGGAAACTTGGAGACGAATGAAACAAACACCGTTGAGAAGACTTGAGTTGATCTTGCGGATGTTGAAATGATCGGATCCACTTGAAGAGAAACACGCCGGTTGAAACGGATTGACATGACAATCTCGATGATCATGAAGGATTGGTATTCACATAGGAACATGAGAACACCGTTTAGGAAAGGTCTGGAATCAACATTTGACTTCGAAGCAACTCGAATACCACAACTCAAAACAAAAACAAGGATTGGCTTGCGGAATAAGGCGGAACAAACATATGATAGATATTTCGTCCGAATTTTTCGTGGTGGGGCCTACACGGGCTCGATCGTATAGCACCATCATGTACAAGGCAGTGCACATGACATACGAAGCGTCCCCGAGTCGGCATAGCCAAGGACTCATTAAGACACAACGAGACCACTGTAAAACCAACCGTGGATAGGCGGACCACTAGACGTCGAACCCCAATTTCATATCATACATTCGTGAGAAAGATATCCTAAGAGCTACTTGAATTCCCACTTATAAACTCCCGAAATTTTTCCGGTTATGCAATCAGGTGTTGGGGATACAGGGGAAGCATAATATCTCACCCAAAACTAGCAAATCCTACATCCAACTGTATCCATCCTTCAACACATAACCAAGAAACCTTCGGAAATCGTCTACCTCAACCTTCGAAAAGCATCCGTTATATGAGTTATGGTAATACTCCCGAACTCCCGCCCCAGTACTGGGTGGCGTCGAGGTTATCTCACCAACAACTGCATAAAAGAGATTTTCGATGTCGGTGAAACTAAACTCACGTATTCCGGAACTGCAACGATAAAATTGTGACGACAACACCTCGGAGCTCAACTCCCCGGGACACTACCACAACCCCTAAATGTTAGGAGGCACCAAGAACAATGTTCTTGTCACAAAACCATCGGAATGATTCCAAGATACCCGCATGATCCTAAATTTTTTTTAGTGAAATTTCAGAAGAGAAGAGTCAAAACTCTATGTCAGGATGCCTCACCAGAGCGACGAAGGGACTGAGGAGTAAAAATAAGTCCTAACTCTCTAAATGACTCAAAACATTTTTCTAGACTCAACAACGCCAGCGATTTGATCAAGCAGGGGGCTCCTAAAGTCGGGGAAGGCTCTGATTACCAACTTGTAACGCCCTCGATGCGGCTATATCTCCCACGTGTCGAAGCACGACTTAGATGCATAACCGCATTGATAGCAATGTCGCAAGTGAGGTAATCTTCACACAACCCATGTAATACATAAGGTAAAAGATACATAGTTGGCTTACAATGGCCACTTCACACAAATACATGAATAAAGCATTACATCAACCAGATACAATCAAGGTCCGACTACGGAACCCAAAATAAAAGAAGACTACCCCAAATGCTACATAGATCCCCAATCGTCCCAACTGGGATCCACTACTGATCGACTAGAACGAAACAACACAAAGGAAAAGATCTTCATTGAGCTCCTCCTTGAGCTTGATTGCGTCACCTGCTCGGTAACATCGGCACCTGCAAACTGGTTTTGGAAGTATCTGTGAGTCACGGGGGCTCAGTAATCTCACACCCTCGCGATCAAGGACTATTTAAGCTTATAGGTAGGGTAAAAGGCATGAGGTGGAGCTGCAGCAAGTGACTAGCATATTTGGTGGCTAACATATACGCAAATGAGAGCGAGAAGAGAAGGCAAAAAGTACGGTCGATGAACTATGATCAAGAAGTGATCCTAGAACAACCTACGTCAAGCATCACTCCAACACCGTGTTCACTTCCTGGACTCCGCCGAGAAGAGACCATCACAGTTACACACGCGGTTGATGTATTTTAATTAAGGTCAACTTCAGGTTTTCTACAACCGGACATTAACAAATTCCCATCTGCCCATAACCGCGGGCATGACTTTTGAAAGTTCAAATCCCTGCAGGGGTGTCCCAAATTAGCCCATCACAAGCTCTCATGGCCAACGAAGGATATTCCTTCTCCCAAGACAATCCGATCAGGCTCGGCATCCAGGTTACAGGACATCCTCGACAATGGTAAAACAAGTCCAGCAACACCGCCCGAATGTGCCGACAAATCCCGATAGGAGTTGCACATATCTTGTTCTCAGGGCACACTCAGATGAGCAGTCCGTACAACTAAAACCAGCCCTCGAGTTTCCCCGAGGTGGCGTTGCAAGGGGCTCTAGTTTGGACCAACACTCAGAGGAGCACTGGACCAGGGGGGGGGTTAAAATAATGATGACCCTTGAGTCTGCAGAACCCAAGGGAAAGAAAAGGCTAGGTGGCGAATGGTAAAACCAATGTTGGGCATTGCCGGAGGAGTTTTATTCAAGGCGAACTGTCAAGGGGTTCCCATTATAACCCAACCATGTAAGGAATGCAAAATCCGGGAACATAACACCGATATGACGGAAACTAGGGCGGCAAGAGTGGAACAAAACACCAGGCATAAGGCCGAGCCTTCCACCCTTTACCAAGTATATAGATGCATTAATTAAATAAGAGATATTGTGATATCCCAACAAAATATCCATGTTCCAAACATGGAACAAGCTCCAATCTTCCCTTGCAACTAACAACACTATAAGAGGGGCTGAGCAAAGCGGTAACATATCCAAACAACGGTTTGCTAGGACAAGGTGGGTTAGAGGCTTGGCTCAACAATATAGGAGGCATGATAAGCAAGTGGTAGGTATCGCAGCATAGGCATATCAAAAGAGCGAACATCTAGCAAGCAAAGATAGAAGTGATTTCAAGGGTATGGTCATCTTGCCTGAGATCCCGCAAGGAAGAAGAACGAGTCCATGAAGAAGACAAACGGACATAGTCAAAGGAATCCTCACAACACGACGTTATCGAAACCAACCCGAAGAAGCAACACCGGAAAGAAACAAACAATCATGGTAAACAACCATCACATAATCATGTCATGATGCACAATCAAGCATGATGCATGTCCGGTTTGATGAAGCATGGCATGGCAAAGTGCACAAACAATCCTACAAATTAAGTGGAGCTCATTATGCAACGAGTTGCATATTGATGAAACACCACGACAAGTTATTTAGTTTGATCTCCTTTATGTACCCAACAATATGAAATGTTGTTAAACATGGCAAGAGGGTGAAGCAAATGAAAACTACCTATCTAGGCAAGTTTAAATGAGGCCGGAAACAACGAACAACAATTCCGGTAACTCCTCATGTGCATATTTTGGTTATGGTACTGATCTGCCTTAAACCATATTTTAGAGTTGTTAAACATGCAACGTAAGGCCACCATGTTAAACTAGGCATTTTTCTACCCCATTTACATATAAAGTTTATTAGAAACTGACCTACGGTTATTTAGTTATGAGATAAATCATTTTAACATGGCATAGGGGCAAATTTAAACAAACAACCATTTTAAACATTTCAAACATGCATGAAAGTTGGATATAATTAACCTACACATAATTCTAAGCATTTTACATATATAACATGTTTTATTTAGACGCATGGACATTTAGTTATTAACAAAACAAAATAGTGGCATTCCTGTAATTATGCATGCACTGGAATAAAAAGGAAAAAATAACGTCAGCAGGGAAAGGAAAAAAATGTAGCCAGGCCAGATTTGGTCTACCGGGCTGCACAGGACAGAGGGTGCTGGGTGTCCTCACATAGTGGGTAGAGGCCCACTCGGTGGAAGAGGCAGGCGGGGGCGCTGGCATGGGGGCTGCTGGGCCTTGGAGCCCAGATGGCAGCCACTCGCGGGCAAGGCGCAGTCCACGCGGGCATCGACCGCGTCTTCCTCCTCTTGAACAGAGGCGCAACGGAACCTGGAGGTGGCAAAGTGCAGGCGGGGCAGAGGAGCGGCGACGGCTGGCTTGGGGCTGCGGCCGCGCCGATGGGAGAATCCCCTGAGAGAGAGAACCAGGACGAGGGGGTGGTCAGGGAGAGTTGCAACGAAAAAGGGAAAGGGAAGGCGGGCGACACAGGACCTGCAGGCAACGGCCCTTGCGGCGCCTGGTCTCGGGTCTTCGGCGGCGGTTGGTCAAATGAGGCGCACGGGAGGAGGAGGGCGTCTGGAGGAGAAAGCTCGGGCTCCTGGATGCGCAGGCTCGGGAGTCTGCTCCGCTGCTGCGAGCACGGGGACGACGAGGAACGTCGGCGAGATTGCTCCGGGACGAGGCAGATCATCAAGAGGAGACGGACGCGCGAGGTGGTGAGGCGCGAGGAGACTGCGAGGACGAGCGCGCTCGGGCAGAGGAGGAAGAGGAAGGAGCTCCGGTGGCTTCGCTTGCTGCTGGTGGTGGTAGCCGGTGGAGCTCCAGCAAGGTCCGCCGAGGTGGCTTGGTGGTGTTGAGATCGAGGAGGAGGGGATCCCGAGAAAGAGGGGAGTAGGTGGAGTGGCGGCGGCGATGGGACAAACGACCTAAATTTTAGGGTTGGTCAATATATATATCTCATGGGGATTAGATTAGGGGCTATTTGGGACCTCCGATTTAAATCGGACGGTCAAGAAAAAAAATAGGCTAGGAGAGTCCAAATGAGAAAACAGAGACATTTTGTAGACGTTTGGGTATGATCCGGAAACAACGGTGGCGACAGTCCAGGTCGGGTTCGGGACAACTTTCGGACGCGCGCAAGGGGGGGCTGCGGGCTGGCGAGAGAGGTTTGGTTGGACCTGGCGGGTGGTAGTGGACTACGCAGAAGGCCTCAGGCTGAGAAAAGAGAAGAGAGAAGGCCCTGCGACTGTTTCCGGAGACCGAAAACGTTCGACGTGTGCCCGGCTATAATGTCGCTATAGTTTAACGGTTGGGCTATCAGACGAACTCTGAACGCGATGAAAATTGGCAGGCGGCCTACTAACAACAAAACAACACCGCACGCCAACTTTCATCCCATTCTGAGAACATTTTCCGGCCACTTATAAAATACGATTTCGTACATGCTGCGGGCGTGTACAAGTGTGGTTGGGCTCAGAACGGACAACAGAGAGAACTCGGAGAACCCGGACGAATGCAAATTTTAAAACATGATGTTGCAATGTTATGATGACATGGTAAGATGCAACACGCAAGCAAATGACATGACAACGACAGCGAATAACTGGAAGACACCTGGCACCTCGGCCTCGGGGTGTCACATCAAGAATTACAACTCAATACTTAGAACAAAATATGACTCTATGTGAATGCCTTCGGCGTTGTACCGGGATATGCAATGAATGAAGAGTGACATGCATGAAAGAATTATGAACGGTGGCTTTGCCACAAATATGATGTCAACTACATGATCATGCAAAGCAATATGACAATGACGAAGCATGTCATTACAACGAAACGGTGGAAAAGTTGCATGACAATATATCTCGGAATGGCTATGGAAATGCCATAATAGGTAGGTATGGTGGCTATTTTGAGGAAGGTATATGGTGGGTTTATCGTACCGGCGAAAGTTGCGCGGAGCTAGAGAGGCTAGCAATTGAGGAAGGGAGAGGGTGCGTATAATCCATGGACTCAACATTAGTCATAAAGAACTCATATATTTATTGCAAAAATCTATTAGTTATCGAAACAAAGTACAACGTGCATGCTCCTAGGGGGATAGATTGGTAGGAAAAGACCATCGCTCGTCTCCGACCGCCACTCATAAGGAAGGCAGTCAATAAATAAATCATGCTCCGACTTCATCACATAACGGTTCACCATACATGCATGCTATGGGACTCACAAACTTCAACACAAGTATTTCTCAAATTCACAACTACTCAACTAGCATGACTCTAATATCACCATCTCCATATCTCAAAGCAATCATAAAGTATCAAACTTCTCTTAGTATTAAATGCACTCATGTGAAAGTTTTTATTATGCCATGTTGTTCTAAAGGACTCTCAAAATAATATAAGTGAAGCATGAGAGATCAATTATTTCTATAAAATAGAACCACCAGCGTGCTCTAAAAGATATAAGGGAAGCACTAGAGCAAAAACTATACAACTCAAAAGATATAAGTGAAACACATAGAGTATTCTAATAAATTCCAATTCATGTGTGTCTCTCTCAAAAGGTGTGTACAGAAAGGATGATTGTGTTAAACTAAAAAGCAAATACTCAAATCATACAAGACGCTCCAAGCAAAACACATATCATGTGGCCAATAAGAATATAGCTCCAAGTAAAGTTACCGATGAACGAAGACAAAAGAGGGGATGCCTTCCGGGGAATCCCCAAGATTAGGATTTTTGGTGTCCTTGTATTTTACCTTGGGGTGCCATGGGCATCCCCAAGTTTAGGCTCTTTCCACTCCTTGCTCCATAATCCATCAAATCTTTACCCAAAACTTGAAAACTTCACAACACAAAACTTAAATAGAAAATCTCGTGAGCTCCGTTAGCGAAAGAAAAGAAAACACCACTTCAAGGTACTGTAATGAACTCATTCTTTATTTATATTGGTGTTAAACCTACTGTATTCCAACTTCTCTATGGTTTATAAACTATTTTACTAGCCATAGATTCATCAAAATAAGCAAACAACACACGAAAAACAGAATCTGTCAAAAATAGAACAGTCTGTAGTAATTGTAACTAACGCAAACTTCTGGAACCCCAAAAATTCTAAAATAAATTTATAGACGTGAGGAATTTATCTATTAATCATCTGCAAAAAGAATTAACTAAATATCACTCTCCAATAAATAAATGGCAGCAGTTCTCGTGAGCGCTAAAGTTTCTGTTTTTTACAGCAAGATCAAAAAGACTTTCCCCAAGTCTTCCCAACGGTTCTACTTGGCACAAACACTAATTAAACACAAAAAACACAACGAAAACAGAGGCTAGATAAATTATTTATTACTAAACATGATCAAAAATCAAGGGATAAAAATAAAATTGGGTTGCCTCCCAACAAGCGCTATCGTTTAACGTCCCTAGCTAGGCATAAAAGCGAAGATAGATCTAGGTATTGCCATCTTTGGTAGGCAATACATAAGTGGCTCTCATAATAGATTAAGATGGTAATTTAGTTTTCTTTCTAGGGAAGTGTTCCATGCCTTTCCTTAATGGAAATTGGAATTTAATATTCCCTTCCTTCATATCAATAATTTCACCAATCGTTCTAAGGAAAGGTCTACCAAGAATAATAGGACATGAAGGAGTGAAATGTATATCAAGAACAATTAAATCTACGGGTACATAATTCCTACTTTCAACAATAAGAACATCATTAATCTTTCCCATAGGTTTTTTAATAGTGGAATCCGCAAGGTGCAAGTTTAAAGAACAATCATCAAATTCACGGAAACCTAGCAAATCACACAAAGTTTTTGGAATCGTGGAAACACTAGCACCCAAATCACACAAAGCATAGAACTCATGATCTTTAATTTTTATTCTAATAGTAGGTTCCCACTCATCATAAAGTGTTCTAGGGATAGAAACTTCCAACTCAAGTTTTTCTTCATAATATTGCATCAAAGCATCAACGATATGTTTAGTAAAAGCTTTATTCTGACTATAAGCATGAGGAGAATTTAGCACAGATTGCAACAAGGAAATACAATCTATCAAAGAGAAATTATCATAATTAAATTCCTTTAAATCCAAGATGGTGGGTTCATTGCTATTTAAAGTTTTAACCTCTTCAATCCAACTTTTAACAATTTTTGCATCAAGATCTAAAAACTCTGAATCATTGGGACGCCTTCTAACTAAAGTTGACTCATCTCCAGTCCCATCGTTATCAAGATTCATATTGCAAAACAAAGATTTAATAGGGGACACATCAATTACTTTTAGATCTTCATCTTTATTATCAAACTCTTATGGTTTAGCGGCCATCTTATTAACTAAAGTGACCTGCTTATCAGAGATTTGGGCAATTAATTTTTCAAGATGACCAAACTAAGATTTCAAAACATTAAATTCCTTAGACATATCATCGAGCTCTTTATTCATGAAACCGATAAAACCTTTTTGTTCTTTAAGCTCATTTCTAAAGAAATTATTATGCTCAAACTGCAAGGACATAAAACTTCTGACGTTGTTTTCGATTTCTTCCAACCTTCTAAGGTGAGGATCAACACCTTTTGGTAAAGCCATAAGGGCAACTGGCAACAAGAGGCAAGCGAAAAAGAGGCGAACGGAAAAGAGGGCGAATAAACTGGCAAGGGTGAAGTGGGGGAGAGGAAAACGAGAGTCAAATGGCAAATAATGTAATGCAAAGGATAAGAGTTGTGATGGGTACTTGGTATGTCTTGACTTGGCGTAGATCTCCCCGGCAACGGCGCCAGAAAATAGTCTTGATAACCCACAAGTATAGGGGGTCGCAACAGTTTTCGAGGGTAGAGTATTCAACCCAAATTTATTGATTCAACACAAGGGGAGCCAGAGAATATTCTCAAGTATTAGCAGCTGAGTTGTTAATTCAACCACACTTGGAAACTTAATATCTGCAGCAAAGTGTTTAGTAGCAAAGTAATATGATAGTAGTGGTAACGGTAGCAAAAGGTAACAGTAGCAAAAGGTAACGGTAGCAAAATTAATATTTTTGGGTTTTGTAGTGATTGTAACAGTAGCAGCGGAAAAGTAAAAAGGCGAAGAACAATATATGAAAAGCTCGTAGGCATTGGATCGATGATGGAGAATTATGCTGGATGCGATCGATCATGTAACAGTCATAACCTAGGGTGACACAGAACTAGCTTCGGTTCATCAATGTAATGTAGGCATGTATTCCAAATATAGTCATACGTGCTTATGGAAAAGAACTTGCATGGCATCTTTTGTCCTGCCCTCCCGTGGCAGTGGGGTCCTATTGGAAACTAAGGGATATTAAGGCCTCCTTTTAATAGAGTACCGGACCAAAGCATTAACACATAGTGAATACATGAACTCCTCAAACTACGGTCATCACCGGGAGTGGTCCCAATTGTTGTCACTTCGGGGTTGCCGGATCATAACACATAGTAGGTAACTATAGACTTGCAAGATAGGATCAAGCACTCTCATATATTGATGAAAACATAATGGGTTCAGATCTGAAATCATGGCACTCGGGCCCTAGTGACAAGCATGAAGCATAGCAAAGTCATAGCAACATCAATCTCAGAACATAGTTTATACTAGGGATCAGACCCTAACAAAACTAACTCGATTCCATGATAAATCTCATCCAACCCATCACTGTCCAGCAAGCCTATGATGGAATTACTCACGCACGGCGATGAGCATCATGAAATTGTTGATGGAGGAAGGTTGATGATGACGATGGTGATGGATTCCCCTCTCCGGAGCCCCGAACGGACTCCAAATCAGCCCTGCCGAGAGAGTTTAGGGCTTGGTGGCGGCTCCGTATCGTAAAACGTGATGAATCCTTCTCTCTGATTGTTTTCTCCCCCAAAGTGAATATATGGAGTGAAGGTTGATGTCGGTGGAGCGTCAGGGGGCCCACGAGGCAGAGGGCGCGCCCCCCACCCTCGTGGACAGGTGGAGGCCCGCCTGACGTGGATTCTTCTTCCAGTATTTTTTATATATTCCAAAATAATTCTCCGTTGATTTTCAGGTCATTTCGAGAACTTTTATTTCTGCACAAAAATAACACCATGGCAATTTTGCTGAAAACAGCGTCAGTCCGGGTTAGTTCCATTCAAATCATGCAAGTTAGAGTCCAAAACAAGGGCAAAAATGTTTGGAAAAGTAGATACGACGGAGACGTATCATATATCTGTTTATTGGAGTGCACTCTAAACACATTATCTATTTATTTTTCTCTAACCTTTCGTAGCCATGCAACCAAGCCACATAAGCTTCATGGGTGCCCCCCACATCATATTATTCATACTATGTTGACTAAAAAAAGATAAATCACCCAAAACAAGATCTTCCCGTTTTTTGTTCCTACGATGCTGTGTCGTGCACATACCTACTAGTTGTATAGTGGTAGTACTAGTTGTATAGTACTGCAAACTTGGTACTAGTAGGAGTAGAGTAGTACGGAATGGTCCTACTCTATCAATGAGCCCCATCTGACACCAAATTTCTTGGCTTCCATGCTACAACTAGATCTTCCCCTCGTTTCTGTTTTCCAACCCGGTGGCGGGCAGGGTGAGGTTTGCCAATAGTCGGTTTGCTAACCGGCGGTCCCACATGAAAGTGAAAATGCTAGGCAACACGCCTTCCCTAAGCTATGTGTCGTGTTGGACGGGCCGTGGTGTACTCCCGATTCCCGGGCGTGTGTGGGGGGAGTGCATCGCGAACGCAGCAGGCCTTTTCCTTTTACAAGCAATGTGCCCATGTGTCGCAACGGATCCAAAGTAGTAGAATAGTAGTACTTGTTCACAAACTTGAAAGAAATCACTCTTATTTTGATATACTCCTAATATACTACTCCCTCCATTCCTAAATATTTGTCTTTTTAGAGATTTCAAATGGACTATCACATACGGATTATATAGACATATTTTGAAGTGTAGATTCACTCATTTTGCTCCGTATGTAGTCACTTATTGAAATCTCTAGAAAGAAAAATATTTAGGAACAGAGGGAGTACTTTTCACTCAAAATAAATTTCTCAGGTTGTTTTGATGAGGTGTGGGAGGGATGTGGTTGCTTTCAAGATAATAAGGGGTTTTCTACAAATTGGAGAAGGGCTATTGTTGCAAAGATGCCACAACTTACCTCATAGCCGTTAGATGCAGATCTAATGGTCAGAAATGACGGATGGCAGACACACCACCATCACCAACTGAGTCTTCTATAGGAGTATATATTTCTCAGGCTGTTTTGATGAGGTGAGGGAGGGATGTGGTTGCTTTCAAGATAATAAGGGGTTTTCTGCAAATTGGAGCAGGGAAGTGGGCTATTGTTGCAAAAATGCCACAACTTACCTCACAGCCATTAGATGCAGATCTAATGGTTAGAAACAACGGATGGCAGACACACCACCATCACCAACTGAGTCTTTTAGAGGCGTAGGAGTAGAGAAACATGTATAAATTGTAAAATTTTGGTTCTGCTCCTTGGCATGATCGATAGATAGAAATAATGATTGGAAACGCTAGGGCGGGGCTATTTCCGCTAGGTAAGCAGGGTACGTAGTAGCTAGGTTGGCGCATCGTCGGTTTGGTCACACGCGGTCCGACATGTTCTAGTGTTTCTAGCAAGATGCCCGCGCGTTGCACGAAGTTGATTGAAAAGGTAAGCACAACTTACAAATTGACGAATGGAGTACTAGTTACAGTGATGCATATAATTAAGCAAAGGGATCGCACATGTCGGTATTGACTGGAACAAGAATGCAACAACACAATAAGAATTAAGGCCACGATGATGATGCGATCGAAGTGGTGGTTACAAAAGGCAAGAAGAAAGATGCATCCATCAACATACGACCTCCTCCTTCTCCTCCTCAACTTAGTATGTCGGGCCACTGACCGGTGGCTAAGGAGCGGCGGCTTTTGTGGCGAGGTCGAGGTGCTTCTCAACAAAGGCATCCAAGGCTTTGAGCCGGCTGAGGAAGGCCAACGTCGTAGAGTCCTCACTGGCCTTGTAGATACCTATGTACATGATTTTCTCGTACATGTGGATGTGTAGGTCGACGAATTCTTGCAAGGCGAGGCGCCTCGCGGCGAGCGCGACCTCCAGGTGGACATTCTTCATGGCGTCGGCGGGCAGTCGCAGGGCCACCAGTGCATGAAAGAGGTTCCGGCCATGGAGGCCGATTAGGGTGGCAGGAAATGAGGAGCCCGGCGCGCGGGCTGGAGGAGTATGGCGATGTCATCCGCGAGCTTCTTGAGGACAGTGAACTTGTTGGTGGTGGCAACGATCATCTGGTCCAACTGAGAGTCATAGCTGGTGTCGATGGCGGGCATCCGCCAACTGGTCTCCAACACCATCTAGAGAGGATCCTCGGCGCCATGCCGCAGGCCGACGTCGTGGACCATCTGGCACAGCCACTGGCCGCTCGCGCGCATTGCCGCCATGGGTCTGGAGTGAGCTCTTTTGCGCTTAGTGTAGGTGCTTAGGCAAATGCTTAGGTGCGTACGATGAGGTAGATGCATTGGAATGGAGGGGCGCCTTTATATGAGGGCAAACTGCGTTGCATTCACATCGTGCAGCCTCTTTTCCCGGCCCTCCCCATTACTTCACTCATGCATTAATCGAAGGAGGATGCATTGGCCGTTCAACATTTCAGGAACCACTACTCCCTCCCTCGTCTGCATTAAAGCCGTATCAGGAACTGCGCCGCCCGCTGTCAAATCAAATAGTACTGCGCCGCTCGCTGCATGCCCGCCTGACCACACCTCCACGCCTCCATCAAACCCCTCCGTTAAACCGGCATGCAAACCGAGAAACCTACTCCGGCCACACGTCCGTTCATGAGCGGGCCGAAATTAAACGCAATACCGACCGAGCTCCTCCCGTCCGCCCTCAGTTTAAACGAGGCCAGAAGCCGGCCAAGCTCCTACCGTTCGCCCTCTATTTACACGAGGCCAGACAGCGGGCAAGAATCGCACCCCCTCCGCCGCTCCTCCATCTCCTCCTTCACCATTTTCTCTACTCTTCCGATGGCTTTCGAGGAGCCGTTCTCCGGCATATTACCCGGCTGGGTGGCCCGCCGAGCCCTCAGGATATGGGCGAGGCCGCTCGGTGCTTCACCAACCTTGCTTGGCCCGACGAAACCAGTTGCCGCCCCAAGCAGGCGCGTGGTTCAGCAACTCACCGCTCCAGTTCAGCTCGATGAGGAGTGGTGAGTTGCTCCACACTGGCACGACGGCGAGCACACCAGTACGGGCGTCGTCGCTGTCGCGTCATACCGCGCCACCAGTGTCTGCGGTGCCATGCCTCCGTGTTTGTGGGCGCGCCTCCCGTGCCTGCGGTGGAGAGCGACGAGTCGGTGGCCAGCTTCTCCATGTCCGCCGCCATCATCAAGGAGAAGTAGAACATGGGAGGCCGCCGCCACTTGGGTCCCATGAAGGCCACCGCCAAGGCGACGACTGCGCATTCATGTGGTTTCTTTGCTTCTTCGTCTCTTCCGAGGACCTTCATCGACCCCGCAAAGTGTCTGCCGGACATGAGGAAGACAAAGGGATCCACAGGCGGCCATTTAGATTATGTACTCCCTCTCCAGCTGGCGGGAAATTTTTGTTCTAAGAATGGATAGATTGCATGTATCTATAACCAAAATAAGTCTAGATACATCCATTTCTAGGACAAGTATTTTCGGACGGAGGGAGTATTAATTATACCAAGAGAGCCGGATTGGCACCGCTTAGTTCATGTAAATGTAATGAAATCCATCATGTTTATATGAAGATCCGACTTTTTTATACGAAATCCTTCATGCTTATATGAAATCAGTCCGTGTTTGCACGAATTTCATCTGGTTGGTTAGAGTTGTGAAAATGTATGCCGCTAGCGTTTGATGTCATCCTCCGTGGAAGGAAGAGGGACAAAATTTGCCGGTTGCCGTTGGAGATGCTCTTATGCGAGAAATAATAGAGTGACATCCAATCCATTTGAGTTAATTGCATGTATGATTGTCCCTCTATAAAAAGTTAATTGCATGTACAGTGTACACGTGACTTGCAGGGTGGCTACAACTTCATACAGAAAGTTAAAAAGAAACAAGTCCATCCTTAATCTTGTATTCTAAGTACTCTGTGGGTTCCACTGTCTGCACAGTAGCGAAAGAAGTATATATTAAATAAGTAATATATAATATAATAATCAAAAGTTAAAGACAGAATTCGAACTCATGTCATCGCGTTGCGAGCATCCAGCGCTAACCGGTCCAGCACATTTTTGTTGTAGACCATGCTGGAGATATATCTCCATGTCTACTCTTATACTCCATCCGTTCCTAAATATTTGTGGTTTTTAGATTTCAAATGGACTACCACATACGAATGTGTATGTAGACATATTTTAGAGTGTAGATTCACTCATTTTGCTCCATATGTAGTCACTTGTTGAAATCTTTAAAAAGACAAATATTTAGGAATGGAGGGAGTAGAAAACAGAGTTGGTGATGATGGCGTGCATGCCATCCTGCAATATAGGCCGTCGGATTTATATCTAACGAATAGGAAGAAAACTATGGCAATTTTGAAAAAATATTCCCAAACCCCTCTCCACATTCGCAAATACGGCCTTCCCTCGTTCATCCTTTTCTCTCACAAGATAAACTACTCATACAAATGCATCTTGATGTTCCGTGCAACGCATGGGCATCTAGCTAGTTTCTTTTAAAATAGTTACTGCGATAATTGGGTTGAAGTGATATATTTTATGTCTTCCTCGAATGATATCAGATTCACTAGTAGTAACCAAGAAAAGGTTGCCTTGTTAATTAACAGAAAAAAGGGTGAAAACTATCACATGAGGCCGGTAAAAACGAGGCACACTAGGTTCTACGTCATCGTCACTACAGTTGTGCACACGCGAGAAGTCTACATATCGAGGGGGCTACTGAGCGAGGCATAGAGACACAACGTTCGAGAGAGAAACCAATTGATAGATTACGATTAGATCGAGTTGTCA